>NC_029787.2:101910229-101926185 GCF_000816755.2 Arachis ipaensis | reverse complement strand
TACCAACCGGTTCGAAGTCGTCCTGTAATGTAAGTCGTCGATTTAACTACTCTTAGTTAGTCGAAAACACTACTATTCTCGTAGTGGAACTTTGAGATCTTAAGTAAGAATTTTTAAGACTTTTTATTTTTCTTTTTTTTAATGGATTAGATTCGTTGTTCTACTTGGCAGTCAACAGGTTTGAGCTTGTTAGGGCCGTTGCCGCGGTTTTTGAACCACGTGTTTTAACACTAGTAGTTGTTACCGCGGTTTCCTGAACCTCGAGAATTTGCACTTAGTGTGAAACAGTGTTAAGGCGTGTTGATTGGTCGTTGTCTAATCTTTTTAGACTGAAGCTTTAGACTAACATTGCATGATTCCTGGAATTCTTATTAAAAGTTTTGAATCCCTTTATTTTCTTTTCCATATAAGTTTCGAAAATCACAAAAAAAATTTATAAAATCATAAAAATCAAAAATATTTTATGTTTCTTGTTTGAGTCTAGTGTCAATTTTTAAGTTTGGTGTTAATTGCATTCTTCTTGCATTTTTCGAAAATATGCAATATGTTCTTCATTAATCTTCAAGTTGTTCTTGATGATTTCATTGCTCTGATCTTTAAATTATCTTGTTTTGTGTGTTTTGTTGTTTCTCATATGCATTCTCAATTTGTTAGTGTCTCTTATATGAAAATTTTTAAGTTTGGTGTCCTGCATGCATTGTTTGTTTGATTTGAGTTTCCTAAGATTAATTATATTTTGATTGTTTCTCATCATTGAAAAATTCAAAAAAAAAATTCTCAAAACTATGTCTTTTCAAGTCAATAATACAGAGAATTGAAGATTCAGAACATTCAGCAGAGGAATCAAACAGAAAAAGCTGGGCGTTCAAAACGCCCAGTGAAGAAGAAAAACTGGCGTTTAAATGCCAGCCAGGGTACCTGGCTAGGCGTTTAACTCCCAAAAAGGTAGCATTTTGGGCATTAAACGCCAGAATGGATGCCATTCTGGGCGTTTAACGCCAGAAGGACACAAGAGGGAAGATTTTGTTTTTAATTCAGATCTTTTTCAAATTTTCATAATTTTTCAAAATCAAATCTTTTTCAAATCATATCTTTTCAATCATATCTCTTCAAAATCAATTTCTTTCCATTTTTTATTTTCGAAAATCCTTGTTATAATTAATGATTTACTTCAAAATTTTTTAGTTGTTACTTGCCTATTAAGAAAGGATCAAAAGTTTTAATTCTAGAATCATATCTTCTAATTTCTTGTTAGTCAAGTAATCAACTTTAATTTTAAAACTTTCTCTTTTTAGTTTGATTTTCAATCATATCTTCTCAATCATATCTTTTTAATCACATCTTTTTCAAAATTAATTTTCAATCATATCTTTTTAATTTCTAATTTCAAAAGCTTTTTTCAAAATCACTTAATTTCTTTCCCAATTTTAGTTTTTGAAAATCATCAATCAAATTTTCAAAATTTCTTTTTATTATTTCAAAATCTTTTTAATTTATTTTCAAAAATTCTTCCCCTCTTCTCACATCCTTCTATTTAAGGGACTAATACTCCTCCTCAAGGTGCAATTTGAACTCCCTCCTTCTTTATATGTTTGAATTCTCTTCTATCTACCTCCTCCTTCTATTCTTCTTTTCCTCTAACACCTCAAGGAATCTCTATACTGTGACATAGAGGATTCTCTACTCTCTTGTTCTCTTCTCTTTCATATAAGCAGGAACAAAGATAAAGGCATACTTGTTCAAGCTGATCCTGAACCTGAAAGGACCTTGAAGAGAAAGCTAAGAGAAGCTAAAGCACAATTCTCTCTAGGGGGCCTAACAGAGCTTTTCAAGGAAGAAGAAACCATGGCAGCCGAAAACAACAATGCCAACAATGCAAGGAAGGTGCTTGGTGACTTTACTACACCTACTCCCGACTTCTATGGGAGAAGCATCTCAATCCCTGCCATTGGAGCAAACAACTTTGAGCTTAAGCCTCAATTAGTTTCTCTAATGCAACAGAATAGTTTCATGGACTTCCATTGGAAGATCCTCATCGGTTCTTGGCTGAATTCTTACAAATCTGTGACACTGTCAAGACCAATAGGGTTGACCCTGAAGTCTACAGACTTATGCTTTTTTCTTTTGCTGTAAGAGACAGAGCTAGGACATGGTTGGATTCACAACCTAAAGAAATCCTGAACTCTTGGGAAAAGCTAGTCAATGCCTTCTTGGCAAAGTTCTTTCCACCTCAAAAATTGAGCAAGCTTAGAGTGGAAGTCCAAATCTTCAGACAGAAGGAAGGTGAATCCCTCTATGAAGCTTGGGAAAGATACAAGCAATTGATCAGAAGGTGCCCTTCTGACATGCTTTCAGAATGGAGTATCATAGGAATCTTCTATGATGGTCTGCCTGAACTGTCCAAGATGTCATTGGACAGCTCTGCTGGAGGATCTCTTCATCTGAAGAAGACGCCTGCAAAAGCTCAGGAACTCATTGAAATGGTTGCAAATAACCAATTTATGTACACTTCTGAAAGGAATCCTGTGAATAATGGGACAAATCAGAAGAAAGGAGTTCTTGAAATTGATACTCTGAATGCCATATTAGCTCAGAATAAAATATTGACTCAGCAAGTCAATATGATTTCCCAGAGTCTGTCTGGAATGCAAGCTGCACCAGGCAGTACTAAGGAAGCTTCCTCTGAAGAAGAAGCTTATGATCCTAAGAACCCAGCAATAGAAGAGGTGAATTACATGGGAGAACCCTATGGAAACACCTATAATCCTTCATGGAGAAATCATCTAAATTTCTCATGGAAGGATCAACAGAGACCTCAACAAAGTTTCAACAACAATAATGGTGGAAGAAACAGGTTTAGCAATAGCAAGCCTTTTCCATCATCTTCTCAGCAACAGACAGAGAATTCTAAGCAAAGCCACTCTGACTTAGCAACCATTGTCTCTGATCTAATTAAAACCACTCAAAGTTTTATGACTGAAACAAGATCCTCCATTAAACATTTGGAGGCACAAGTGGGTCAGCTGAGTAAGAAAATTACTAAACTCCCTCCTAGTACTCTCCCAAGCAATACAGAAGAGAATCCAAAGAGAGAGTGCAAAGCCATAAACACGTCTCACATGGCCGAACCTGGAGAGGAGGAAGAGACAGTAATCTCCACTGAGGAAGACCTCAATGGACGTCCACTGACCTCTATGGAGTTCCCTAATGAGGAACCATGGGAATCCGAGGCTCAGACTGAGACCATAGAGATTCCATTAAATTTACTTTTGCCATTCATAAGTTCTGATGAGTATTCTTCCTCTGAAAATGATGAAGATGTTACTAAAGAGCAAGTTGCTAAGTACCTTGGAGCAATCATGAAGCTAAATGCCAGGTTGTTTGGTAATGAGACTTGGGAGGATGAACCTCCATTGCTCATCAAAGAACTGGATGACTTGACTAGGCAGAAATTACCTCTGAAGAGACAAGATCCTGGAAAGTTCTTAATACCTTGTACCATAGGCACCATGACCTTTGAGAAGGCTCTGTGTGACCTAGGGTCAAGCATAAACCTCATGCCTCTCTCTGTAATGATGGCAGACCCTTCCTAGCCACAGCAAAAGCTGTGATTGATGTTGACAGAGGAGAATTGATCATTCAAGTGAATGAAGACTCCCTTATGTTTAAAGCTCAAGGATATCCCTCTGTCACCATGGAGAGGAAGCATGAAGAGCTTCTCTCAATACAGAGTCAAACAAAGCCCCCACAGTCAAACTCTAAGTTTGGTGTTGGGAGGTTCTAACATTGCTCTGAACATCTGTGAGGCTCCATGAGAGCCACTGTCAAGCTATTGACATTAAAGAAGCGCTTGTTGGGAGGCAACCTAATTTTTACTTATCTATGTTAAATTTCTATTTTCTTTTATTTTATGTTTTCTATAGGTTGATGATCATGTGAAGTCATAAAAATAATTGAAAAAGCAAAAACAGAAGGAAAAACAGAATGAAAAATAGAACACCCTGGAGAAGAAACTTACTGTCGTTTAAACGCCAGTATGGGTAGCAGAATGGGCGTTAAACGCCCAGTCTGGCACCATTCTGGGCGTTTAACGCCAGTATGGGTACCAGACTGGCGTTTAACGCCAGGAATGGGCAAGAAGCTGGCGTTAAACACCAGAAATGGGTAGCAGCCTGGCGTTTAACGCCAGGATTGGCAGCAAAGGGCGTTTTGCACGCCACATGGTGCAGGGATGAGAAATCCTTGACACCTCAGGATCTGTGGACCCCACAGGATTCCCACCTGCCACACCTCTCCTCTAGAAAGAGGAAAGGGAAGGCAAAAGCTTCCACCTCCGAGTCATGGGAGATGGAGAGATTCCTCTCAAGGGTGCATCAAGACCACTTCTATGAAGTTGTATCCAAGAAGAAGGTAATCTCCGAGGTCCCTTTTAAGCTCAAAAAGGGTGAATATCCGGAGATCCGACATGAGATCCGAAGAAGAGGTTGGGAAGTTCTCATCAACCCCATTCAACAAGTCAGAATCTTAATGGCTCAAGAGTTCTATGCCAATGGATGGATCACCAAGAACCATGATCAAAGTGTAAACCCGGACCCTAAGAATTGGCTTACAATGGTCCGAGGGAAATACTTGGATTTTAGTCCAGAAAATGTAAGGTTGGCATTCAACTTACCCATGATGCAAGGAGATGCACACCCATACACTAGAAGGGTCAACTTTGATCAAAGGTTGGACCAAGTCCTCATGGACATATGTGAAAAGGGCGCTCAATGGAAGAGAGATTCAAGAGGGAAGCCGGTTCAACTAAGAAGGCATGACTAATGCACGGAAAACTTATCTCATAACAAATTTCCTTCGGCAAGTGTACCGAATTTGTCGTCAAGTAAAAACTCACAAAAGAGTGAGGTCGAATCCCACAGAGATTAACGGATTAAGCAATCAATAGTTAATTGATTATCCTAGTTAGACGGTTCAGATTTGAATGATGAGCAGCAGAAAGTGTAAATAACATGAATGTAAAGGAAAAAACTATAAAGTGCAGAAAAGTAAAATAGCAAGAAAAGTAAATGTAAGAACTAAAAATAAAATGAACATTGGGATCAAGAGATATTGCAATCCTCCAGATCAAGTTCATTCTCATCTCTTCCTCAATCAATGCATTCATTGATCTCCTTGGCAATCTTAAGTGATCGAATTATAATTCCTTGTAATTCGATCTCTCAAATCTTGATCAATAGCCAATTCCTTGGTCAATTGCTCATGAGAAGAGATGAAGTATGGTCACTGATTATACCACATGCATTTCCCAAATCAAGTGTTGGAATGATTATAGTCACATATCCATCCACACCCAATTTGGTCCAGCATGAGAAAGTATTTCTAGCATGATCTCTTTATTCCTCTTTCAAGGTTCAGAAGAGATCCAAGTATGAATAGTTTCTTTTCCAAGATAACTACCCAATTGGATGAAGATCGAAAGCCCTCTAGTAAAATCAAGAGGAAAGAAAGAAGAAGAAGAATAAGAACTACACTTAATCCATTGAATCACAATAGAGCTCTCTAACCCAATGTAAAGAGTTAGTTGATCATTGCTCTACAAAAATAGAAAAGAAAGAAAGTGCAGAAAAGTAAATATGAAGATTCATAAATGAAAATTACAACTAAAAGAAAGAGAAGGAAAAGTGTGTGAGGGGAGGGTGTCCGAAGACCCCTCTTCAATCCCCTATTCCCGAATGCCTTCAATGTAAAGACTAAGGCCTTTATATAGGCTCTCCTAAATTATCAAATGAAATTAAAAGTAAATTACAATTAAATGAAAATTCCTATTCTAGATGCTTCTTGTGGTCTTGATTGGTTGACAATTGTGGGCTTGCTTGCTTGAGCTTTGAAGTGGACTTGAGAGAGAAGTGAGTCAAGTTGAGGTCCAGGTGCTAAAGTTAGTGCTAAAGTTAGCCACACTAACGCTACAAGTGTGGCGTTAGTGCTAAAGTTATTGTGGCTAACGTTGCACTTGCTGCCCAGTTAGTGTTTTTGGGGCTTAAAAGATGTCTCTTGTTTGTACTTCAATTTCATGCCCACTATAGAGTATTATATATTGTTGGAAAGCTCTGAATGTCAGCTTTCTAACGCAACTAGAATCACCTCAATTGGACCTCTGTAGCTCAAGTTATGCTCCTTTGAAGTGGACATGGTCGCTGGCATAGTCGCTAGCGTTACTGGAAAACTTGAGTGCCACTAACGCTAGCGATCAGGGCTTCATTATTGCCAGTTTCTGAAGCTCAAACTTAGTGTCCACCCCATACTATTATATATTGTTGGAAAGCCCTGAATGTCTACTTTCCAATGCCTTTGGAAGCGAATTATTTAGAGCTCTACAACTCGAGTTACACTTTTTGGAAGGTGAAGAGGTCAGCTGGCCTTACTACAGGTTGATACCATATTCATCTTTGCACTTTCGGGATAGGTTTTCTCCCTCAAATTTAGTATCCACCATGTAGTGCCATATATGCTTGGAAATTTCTGGAATTCTACTTTCTAATGCCACTGGAATCACCTTATTTGGAGTTTTGTGGCTCAAGTTATTCTTGTTTGAAGAAGGCATGGTCAGGCTGCCAGGTGGGACTTTTGCCCACGTTAACTACCACGTTAATCTAGTTAACGTGGAAGCTAACGTGGGTCTTTTTGTTTCACAAACGTTAGTGGAGATCACCTTTTCCACTAACGTTGGCATCTCCCCTTCCTTCCACGTTATTTCCCACGTTAATCTAACTAACGTGGAGACTAACGTGGGTCTTCTAGCCTTCGCAAACGTTAGTGGCACTCTCTTTTTCCACTAACATTGGCATATACCCCTTTCGCAAGCGTTATTGGGGCTCACCTTCTCCATTAACGTTGCTTGGTGCCTTTTGTCCCTACGTTAGAGTTCACGTTAGTGTAGCTAACGTGACTCTTAACGTAGGTCTTCCTTGCTATCGTTCCATGCTCTCCTTCTTCAAAGTTAATGCCACTAACTTTTCTCATTAATGTTGGGGCTTTCCTTCCTTCCACGTTAGTGCCCACGTTAGTGTAACTAACGTAGCCACTAACGTGGCTCTTCTCTTCTTCTTTTGGCCTGAAATCAATCAAACAAAGTGCATCAAAGTCTTGCTCTTTATCATATAATTCATGCAAAATTCTCATGAAATTATGTAAAGTGCACAATGTATACTTGAATCAAGATGTAAGTGAATATCTATCCAAAACTAGCTTATTTCCTAAGAAAATGCATGAAACTATCTTAAAAACAGTAAAGAAAAGGTCAGTGAAACTGGCCAAATTGCCCTGGCATCACAACACCAAACTTAAAGCTTGCCTGTCCCTAAGCAAGTACTGGAACAAGAGAATGATGAATGGAATGCCAAGAGAAATGAGTCATTCTTGTGGAGGTCATGTCCCTGGTTTTATGGTGGTTTCATGCATAGCAACTTAGATTCATTCCTTTACTGGCTTTCAGACCTTTATCATGTCCTAGAATACTCACTTTGCTTGCATCCCATGAGACTTTTATTCATTGATCCCTTTTGTTTCTTGTCAATTCAGGGCTCATTTGTGTTCTTAGGCTAAGTGCTCTGTAAGGGGGCAACTCTTTAAAATAAGCTTTCAGCCAACACTCCTGAACCAGTTGGTTCAAGGTGCTAGGTGTTGAAACACCCCTACAGACTTACTTCCTCAAGTCTCTCCCCCATACATACACACCACAGGCACATGGTTTGTTTATTTTCTTTTCTTGAGACCTTGGTGTCCAGCACCTCTTTGGGTTACTAAATGCCCTGTAGTGAAGGTTACTCTTGATAGTGGACTTTCAGCTGATAATCCCGAGTTAGTTAACCCAAGTTACCAAGTGATAAGGCACTCCTAAGAGCTTATTCATCCAAGTAAATCCCTCACACAGGAACACCACAGACACATGCCTCGAGATTAAAACTATTGGTGCCTAGCCTTATTGCTTACTCTTTTTTTCTTTTATTTTTTTCCACTTTCATTGTTCTTTCCCTTTTTCTTATTAGGATCTTATTATTTAGCTAGTCTCATGGGGTGTGTTCAAAGCATATGATTCAGGACAGATAGTTGTCTTCCCACCTTGTGGTTGAATCAACTTAGCTAACTTATGACCACACCACAAACTCAGGAACTTACTCCATAGTATGAACTCTACTCTGGTCTTTTATAAAACACTCATTCTCTTTTCATTTGATTCAAAAGGGACAATCATACTAGTAAGCAAAGTAAGGATGCAGTAATGACATTCAGACTAGAAAACACAGCCTAATCAATAAAAAGTTTAAAAGACAGAATTGACATGCTTATTCACAAGGAGAAAGCACACATACATACAAAGAACATAGAAGACAATCATGCAAATTAAAGTGCTGAAAATAAGTATGAGGAGAAAGGAACTTTACCACCTTGTATTTTATCTTCATTGTTGTTGCCTTTTTCCTCCTATTCTTCCCCTTCCCACACCAGACATAGAATGATTGCTTATACTCAAGCAACAATTAAAACAGTGATGACGGGGTCCATGATGGATCATGAATATCTTAGAATAAAGTGTGAGTATGCATGTGTTTCAGCAAGCAATGTTAAGGATACAATAAAGACACAAGAGATACAAACAGAGACATTTTGATTGCATTAATAAGTGGTGTTGGCATGGTACTTTGTATGAAAGTTAAGTGGCAACACCAAACTTAGTGTGCCACTGTCAATCTAGAATGTTGCAAGTACCCAGTGAAGATTGAAATTCAAATTGTTGCATGGCAACACCAAACTTAGAGTGCAATCATATGCCAAATTATTGAAAGTAAACTAAGCAAAGCAAGGAAATATTACCTACGTTTTTTTAATGTCATTAGCTTGACATGTTGTTCACGACTTTCTTCCTCTTCTTCCAGTTTGTTAAGAGGAATGACCTCAAGAGGAAAGAGGAGCCAGTTAATGCCCCTTGTTTTGAGTGCCTCTCCCCAGCAAGCCTTCTTCTGTTGTTAGCTTGAGTAAACTTGCTTGTTGGGGTAGGGGTGGGATGGCTTTTGGTTGACCTTTTCTTCTTCATGAATATTGTCCTTCTTTTCTTGGTCACCATCCTTTTGTTAGTGTTCATGTTGATTGCCTTTACCACCTTGATTTCAGAATTTAGGTATTGTATGATGGGTGGAGCATCCTCTTCATCAAAAACTTCTTGAATTGGTGGTTCAATGAACTCACCCTCTATGCAACTCTCTATTTCATTGGAGTGTGGGCTCCCTTGATTGACTTCCTCCCTTTTTTTGACCTTTGAATGAATTCCTCTATTTCTGAAGAGAGTGAAGTGGACTCTCTTTGTGATCTCAGCTCTTCAATGAATCGTTCTTCAGAATAGAGTTGTGAATTCTGTCTCAATTTTTCGTCATGATCTTTTTTTGCTATTTTCTCCTCTTCGATTGTCTTTATTATCTATTCAAGGAGGAATTCTATCCTAATGAGTCTCTCTTCTTTTCTACTTCTTTTGAGCTCTTCCATGAAGAGTTCCATCCTAGCAAGTCTATCTAAAGGTGGTTGGGTAGGTTGTAATGGTTGGGCGGGGTTGGTTTGTGAATGGAATTGGTTGTTTTGTGGTTGTGTGTTCTGAAAGTGGTATGACTCTTGTGGGTAGTGGATTGAGTTTTGTGGATGGTGAAATGAGTTGTATGGATTTGGGAAAGACTTTTGTGCTGAGGCATACTCAAATGATGAAGAATTTAGGCATGTAAAACTTGGAGGTGAGGTTGTATAATTGAGAGGTGATGGCTCTTGATGAATGGGGTATGAATGAGTGAAATCTCTTTGATTATGATCTTTCCAGCCACAACTTGAGTAGTGATCAATTTCACCAAAATATGGACCATTTTGTGGCTCTGGAAACTATCCCATTTCGTGTTCTTGATACTCCCACCCACCATGAGCATAGTAAAGTGAATTTGGATGAAGATCGAAAGTTCTCTAGTAAAATCAAGAGGAAAGAAAGAAGAAGAAGAATAAGAACTACACTTAATCCATTGAATCGCAATAGAGCTCTCTAACCCAATGTAAAGAGTTAGTTGATCATTGCTCTACAAAAATAGAAAAGAAAGAAAGTGCAGAAAAGTAAATATGAAGATTCAAACTGAAATTGAAAATTTAATATTCATAAATGAAAATTACAACTAAAAGAAAGAGAAGGAAAAGTGTGTGAGGGGAGGGAGTCCGAAGACCCCTCTTCAATCCCCCATTCCCGAATGCCTTCAATGTAAAGACTAAGGCCTTTATATAGGCTCTCCTAAATTACCAAATGAAATTAAAAGCAAATTACAATTAAATGAAAATTCCTACTCTAGATGCTTCTTGTGGTCTTGATTGGTTGACAATTTTGGGCTTGCTTGCTTGAGCTTTGAAGTGGACTTGAGAGAGAAGTGAGTCAAGTTGAGGTCCAGGTACTAAAGTTAGTGCTAAAGTTAGTCACACTAACACTACAAGTGTGGCGTTAGTGCTAAAGTTATTGTGGCTAATGTTGCACTTGCTGCCCAGTTGGTGTTTTTAGGGCTTAAAAGATGCCTCTTGTTTGTGCTCCAATTTCATGCCCACTATAGAGTATTATATATCGTTGGAAAGCTTTGAATGTCAGCTTTCTAATGCAACTTGAATCACCTCAATTGGACCTCTGTAGCTCATGTTATGCTCCTTTGAAGTGGACATGGTCACTGGCATAGTCACTAGCGTTACTGGAAAACTTGAGTGCCACTAATGCTAGCGATCAGGGCTTCATTATTGCCAATTTCTAAAGCTCAAACTTAGTGTCCACCCCATACTATTATATATTGTTGGAAAGCCCTGGATGTCTACTTTCCAATGCCTTTGGAAGTGCATCATTTGGAGCTCTACAACTCGAGTTACACTTCTTGGAAGGTGAAGAGGTCAGTTGGCCTTACTACAGGTTGATACCATGTTCATCTTTGCACTTTCGGGGCAGGTTTTCTCCCTCAAATTTAGTGTCCACCATGTAGTGCCATATATGCTTGGAAAGCTCTGGAATCCTACTTTCCAATGCCACTAGAATCACCTCATTTGGAGTTTTGTGGCTCAAGTTATTCTTGTTTGAAGAAGGCATGGTCAGGCTGCCAGGTGGGACTTTTGCCCACGTTAACTACCACGTTAATCTAGTTAACGTGGAAGCTAACGTGGGTCTTTTTGTTTCACAAACGTTAGTGGAGATCACCTTTTCCACTAACGTTGGCATCTCCCTTTCCTTCCACGTTAGTTCCCACGTTAATCTAACTAACGTGGAGACTAATGTGGGTCTTCTAGCCTTTGCAAACGTTAGTGGCACTCTCTTTTTCCACTAACGTTAGCATATACCCCTTTTGCAAGCGTTATTGGGGCTCACCTTCCCCATTAATGTTGCTTGGTGCCTTTTGTCCCTACGTTAGAGTTCACGTTAGTGTAGCTAACGTGACTCTTAACGTGGGTCTTCCTTGCTATCGTTCCATGCTCTCCTTCTTCAAAGTTAATGCCACTAACTTTTCTCATTAACGTTGGGGCTTTCCTTCCTTCCATGTTAGTGCCCACGTTAGTGTAACTAACGTAGCCACTAACGTGGCTCTTCTCTTCTTCTTTTGGCCTAAAATCAATCAAACAAAGTGCATCAAAGTCTTGCTCTTAATCATGGGATCATGCATCATCTAATTTATCATATAATTCATGCAAAATTCTCATAAAATCATGTAAAGTGCACAATGTATGCTTGAATCAAGATATAAGTGAATATCTACCCAAAACTAGCTTATTTCCTAAGAAAATACATGAAACTATCTTAAAAACAGTAAAGAAAAGGTCAGTGAAACTGGCCAAAATGCCCTGGCATCAATGACCTCAAGCCCGTGGCTAGGGGATGGTTGGAGTTCATCCAACGCTCAATCATTCCTACTAGCAACCGGTCTGAAGTTACTATAGACCGGGCTATCATGATTCATAGCATCATGATTAGAGAGGAAGTAGAAGTTCATGAGGTAGGGTGGAGCACCAAGAGCATTCCATCCTCCTCCATGAAATTAGAGAAGACCAAAGAACCATGAGAGAGGAACAACAAAGGCAAGGAAGAGACATTGAGGAGCTCAAACACTCCGTAAGATCTTCAAGAGGAAGAACAAGCTGCCATCACTAAGGTGGACCTGTTCTTTAATTTCCTTGTTCTTTATTTTCTGTTTTTCAAAAATTGTGCTTTATGTTTATTTATGTTTCTGTCTTTTTTACATGATCATTAGTGTCTAAGTGTCTATGCCTTAAAGCTATGAAAATGAATCCATCACCTTTCTTAAATGAAAAATGTTTTTAATTGAAAAAGAAAAAGAAGTGCATGAATTTCAAATTTTAAAACAGTTTAATTATTTTGATGTGGTGGCAATACTATTGTTTTTCAGAATGAATGCTTGAACAGTGCATATTTTTTAATTTGATTGTTTATGAATGTTAAAATTGTTGGCTCTTGAAAGAATGATGGAAAAGGAGAAATGTTATTTGATAATCTGAAAAATCATAAAATTGATTCTTGAAGCAATAAAAAGCAGTGAAAAGCTTGCAGAAAAAAATATATATGTGCGAAAAAAATGCGAAAAAAAAGAAAAAAAAGGGAGAAAAAGAAAGAAAAGCAAGCAGAAAAAGCCAGTAACCCTTTAAACCAAAAGGCAGGGGTAAAATAAAAAGGATCCAAGGCTTTGAGCATCAGTGGATAGGAGGGCCCACAGGAATAAAATCCTGGCCTAAGCGGCTAAACCAAGCTGTCTCTAACCATGTGCTTGTGGCGTGAAGGTGTCAAGTGAAAACTTGAGACTGAGCGGTTAAAGTCGTGGTCCGAAAGCAAAAAGAGTGTGCTTAAGAGCTCTGGACACCTCTAATTTGAGACTCTAGCAAAGCTGAGTCACAATCTGAAAAGGTTCACCCAGTTATGTGTCTGTGGCATTTATGTATCCGGTGGTAATACTGGAAAACAAAATGCTTAGGGTCACGGCCAAGACTCATAAAGTAGCTGTGTTCAAGAATCAACATACTTAACTAGGAGAATCAATAACACTATCTGGATTCTGAGTTCTTATAGATGCCAATCATTCTGAACTTCAAAGGATAAAGTGAGATGCCAAAACTGTTCAGAAGCAAAAAGCTAAAAGCCCCGCTCATCTAATTAATACTGATCTTCATAGATGTTTTTGGAATTCATTGTATATTCTCTTCTTTTTATCCTATTTTATTTTTAGTTGCTTGGGGACAAGCAACAATTTAAGTTTGGTGTTGTGATGAGCAAATAATTTATACGCTTTTTGGCATGGTTTTTAGTATGTTTTAAGTATATTTTAATTAGTTTTTATTATATTTTTATTAGTTTTTAAATAAAAATTACTCTTCTGGACTTTACTATGAGTTTGTGTATTTTTCTGTGATTTCAGGTATTTTCTGGCTGAAATTGAGGGACCTGAGCAAAAATCTGATTCAGAGGCTGAAAAAGGACTGCAGATGCTGTTGGATTCTGACCTCCCTGCACTCAAAGTGGATTTTCTGGAGCTAAAGAAGCCCAATTGGCGTGCTCTCAATTGCTTTGAAAAGTAGACATTCTGGGCTTTCCAGAAATGTATAATAGTCCATACTTTGCTCAAGATTTGATAGCCCAAACAGGCATTCCAAGTCAGCTCAAGAATTCTGGCGTTTAACGCCGGAACTGGCACAAAAGCTGGAGTTAAATGCCCAAACTGGCACGAGAGCTGGCGTTTAACTCCAAGAAAAGTCTCTACACATGGAAGCTTCAATGCTCAGCCCAAGCACACATCAAGTGGGCCCGGAAGAAGATTTCTGCATTAATTACTTATTTCTGTAACCCTAGGCTACTAGTTTTCTATAAATAAGACCTTTTGCTATTGTATTTGGAGATCTTTGATAAGTCTTATGCTATCTTAGACACGTTTGGAGGCTGGCCATTCGGCCATGCCTAAACCTTGTTCTTATGTATTTTCAACGGTGGAGTTTCTACACACCATAGATTAAGGTGTGGAGCTCTGCTGTTCTTCATGAATTAATACAAAGTACTATTGTTTTTCTATTCAACTCAAGTCTATTCTTCTCCAAGATATTCATTCGCACCCAAGAACATGATGAATGTGATGACTATGTGACACTCATCACCATTCTCACCTATGAATGCGTGACTGACAACCACTTCCATTCTACATGCAAACAAGCTTGAATGTGTATCTCTTGGGTTTCTAATCTAAAGATTGGAACTTTTGTGGTATAGGCTAGAATTATTGGCGGCCATTCCTGAGATCCGGAACGTCTAAACCTTGTCTGTGGTATTCTGAGTAGGATCTGGGAAGGGATGACTGTGATGAGCTTCAAACTCGCGATTGTTGGGCGTGTGACAGACGCAAAACGATCAATAGATCCTATTCCAGCATGATCGAGAACCGACAGATGATTAGCCGTGCGGTGACAGCGCATTTGGAACGTTTTCACTGAGAGGACGGGAAGTAGCCATTGACAACGGTGATGCCCAACATAAAGCTTGCCATGGAAAGGAGTATGAATGATTGGAAGAAGGCAATAGGAAATCAGAGGTTCAGGAGGAACAAAGCATCTTCATACGCTTATCTAAAATTCTAACCAAAGAATTACATAAGTATCTCTATCTTTATTTTATGTTTTATTTATCTTTTAATTATCAATTCTTCGTCACCATCTGAATTCGCCTGACTGAGATTTACAAGGTGACCATAGCTTGCTTCAAGCCGACAGTCTCCGTGGGATCGACCCTTACTCACGTAAGGTATTACTTGGACGACTTAGTGCACTTGCTGGTTAGTTGTACGGAGTTGTGACAAAGTGTGATTCATGTTTAAGAGCTCCAAGTCCTTTGGTTCCATTGTTGATGATCACAATTTCGTGCACCAGAGAGGTCCCTATAAGAGTCTTGAATGCTGTTCTGTAAGCCCACAGAGCATCATCCAAGCTTCTTTCCCAATCATTTCTACGGATACTTACAGTCCGTTCCAGGATTCTTTTTAGTTCTCTATTAGAAACTTCAGCTTGCCCATTTGTCTGTGGATGATATGGAGTCGCCACTTGTGGCGAATCCCATACCGGACCATGGCAGAGTAAAGTTGTTTGTTGCAGAAGTGAGTGCCCCCATCATTGATTAGTACTCTATGGACACCAAACCTGCTGAATATATGTTTCTGGAGGAACTTCAGCACTGTTTTAGTATCATTGGTGGATGTGGCAACGGCCTCTACCCATTTTGATACATAGTCGACTGCCACCAGAATATAAGTGTTTGAGTATGATGGTGGGAAAGGTCCCATGAAGTCAATTCCCCATACATCAAACAACTCAATCTCCAAGATTCCCTGTTGAGGCATGGCATAACCATGAGGCAGATTACCAGCTCTTTGGCAACTGTCACAGTTACGTACAAACTCTCGGAAATCTCTATAGAGTGTAGGCCAGTAGAAGCCACATTGGAGGACCTTGGTGGCTATTCGCTCACCTCTCAGAAGTGAGGGCCCCCATCATTGATTAGTACTCTATGGACACCAAACCTGCTGAATTTATGTTTCTGGAGGAACTTCAGCACTGTTTTAGTATCATTGGTGGATGTGGCAACGGCCTCTACCCATTTTGATACATAGTCGACTGCCACCAGAATATAAGTGTTTGAGTATGATGGTGGGAAAGGTCCCATGAAGTCAATTCCCCATACATCAAACAACTCAATCTCCAAGATTCCCTGTTGAGGCATGGCATAACCATGACGCAGATTACCAGCTCTTTGGCAACTGTCACAGTTACGTACAAACTCTCGGGAATCCCTATAGAGTGTAGGCCAGTAGAAGCCACATTAGAGGACCTTGGTGGCTGTTCGCTCACCTCCGAAATGGCCTCCA
>NC_029787.2:101892782-101908363 GCF_000816755.2 Arachis ipaensis | reverse complement strand
GGTTTTGAATCCTGCTTTGTGAGTAGATATTTAAGAGCAGCATGGTCAGTGTACACAATCACTTTTGATCCTACTAAGTATGATCTAAACTTGTCAATGGCATAAACCACTGCAAACAATTCTTTTTCTGTGGTTGTGTAATTTTTCTGGGCATCATTTAAAACACGGCTAGCATAATAAATGACATGCAGAATCTTGTCATGCCTCTGGCCCAGTACTGCACCAATGGCGTGGTCACTGGCATCACACATTAGTTCAAATGGTAAAGTCCAGTCTGGTGCAGAAATAACTGGTGCTGTGACCAGCTTAGCTTTCAGAGTCTCAAACGCTTGCAGACACTCTGTGTCAAACACGAATGGCGTGTTAGCAGCTAGCAGGTTGCTTAGAGGTTTTGCAATTTTTGAAAAATCCTTTATAAACCTCCTATAGAATCCTGCATGCCCCAGAAAGCTTATGATTGCCTTAACATTAGCAGGTGGTGGTAATTTTTCAATTACTTCCACTTTAGCTTGATCCACCTCTATTCCCTTGTTTGAAATTTTATGCCCAAGGACAATTCCTTCAGTCACCATAAAGTGACATTTTTCCCAGTTTAAAACTAGGTTGGTCTCTTGGCATCTTTTCAACAAGTGCTAAATGGTCAAGGCAGGAGCTGAATGAGTCTCCAAATACTGAAAAGTCATCCATGAAGACTTCCAGAAACTTCTCTACTATATCAGAGAAGATAGAAAGCATGCACCTCTGAAAGGTTGCAGGTGCATTACACAGACCAAAAGGCATTCTTCTGTAAGCAAATACTCCAGAAGGACATGTGAATGATATTTTCTCTTGGTCTTGAGGATCTGCTGCAATTTGGTTGTAACCTGAATAGCCGCTTATGCCCTTAAGGTCACTTATGGACCACCCAAGAGTTGTCTTGTGTGTCCTTAGCACTTGAATTAGTGCTTCCTCTTCCAGTGGATTTAAAGCAGAGCTTATGATCACTGAAATAGTGTCACCTTCTCCCAGAAATACATATTTTAGGAATGGTGGTAATGGCTTGAGCTCGGGTTTATGAGGTTTCTCCTCTTCCTGAGGAGGTCTCAGAGGCTCTTTTAATTCCTCTGAACCCTCCAAATTAGGCTGAACATCTTTAAAGATGTCTTCCAACTCTGATTCGAGACTCTCAGCCATGTTGACCTCCTCTACCAAAGAGTCAATGAGATCAACTTTTATGCAGTCTTTTGGTGTGTCTGGATGCTGCATGGCTTTGACAGCATTCAACTTAAACTCATCCTCATTGACTCTCAGGGTTACTTCCCCCTTTTGGACATCAATGAGAGTTCGTCCAGTTGCTAGGAAAGGTCTTCCTAGAATGAGAGTAGCACTCTTGTGCTCCTCCATTTCCAGCACTACAAAGTTAGTGGGAAAGGCAAATGGCCCAACCCTGATAATCATGTCCTCAATCACGCCTGATGGGTTTTTAATGGAGCCATCAGCAAGTTGGAGACATATCCGGGTTGGTTTAACTTCTTCAGTTAAACCAAGCTTTCTGATAGTGGATGCAGGTATTAGGTTGATGCTTGCCCCAAGATCACATAAAGTTGTCTTTGTGCAATTCTCCTCTAATATGCATGGTATCAGAAAGCTCTTGGGATCTTTAAGCTTTTCTGGAAAGCTTTTCAGAATGACTGCATTGCATTCTTCAGTGAGGAGAACTCTTTCAGTTTCTCTCCAATCCTTTTTATGACTTAAGATCTCTTTCATGAACTTGGCATAAGAAGGTATTTGCTCAAGTGCCTCTGCAAACAGAATCTTTATTTCAAGAGTCCTGAGATAATCTGTAAAGCGAGCAAATTGCTTATCATGCTCCTCTTGGCGGAGTTTTTGAAGATAAGGTATCCTGGCTTTATATTCCTCAACCTTAGTTGCTGCAGGTTTATTTCCTACAGAGGTGGTTGGAGAAGCCTTTTTAGAGGGGTTGTTATTAGCACTTGTGTATGTCTGATCCCTCACTGGCATTTGAATGCCAGGGTTAGAAGCTGGATTGGTGTTGGACGCCAACTCCTTAATTGTTCCTGGCGTTTGAACGCCAGAACTGAGCTTCCATTGGGCGTTTGACGCCAACTCCTTGCTTGTTTCTGGCGTTTGAACGCCAGAGTTATTCCTCTCTGGGCTCTTACTGTCCTCAAAGGGATTTTGAATAACAGTTTGTTCATTTCTTGGCTCCCTGCTACCTTGAAGTGAGGTATTTAATATTTTTCCACTTCTTAATTGAACTGCTTAGCACTCTTCTGTTATTTGTTTTGATAACTGTTGTTCTATTTGCTTCAACTGTACCTCCATATTTATATTAGCCATTCTTGTGTCTTGTAGTATCTCCTTGAATTCGGCCAGCTGTTTTGTTAGAAAGTTTAATTGCTGATTGAATTCAGTAATTTATTCTGCAGGACTAAGTTTAGCAGTTACTGTTTTAGCCTCTTCTTTCATAGAAGATTCACTATTTAGGTACAGATGCTGATTTCTGGCAACTGTATCAATAAGCTCTTGAGCCTCTTCAATTGTCTTTCTCATGTGTATAGATCCACCAGCTGAGTGATCTAGAGAAATTTGAGCTTTCTTTGTAAGCCCATAATAGAAGATGTCTAACTGCACCCATTCTGAAAACATTTTAGAGGGGCATTTTCTTAACATCTCTCTGTATCTCTCCCAGGCATCATAAAGAGATTTATTATCTCCTTGTTTAAAGCCTTGGATGTCCAGCCTTAGCTGTGTCATCCGTTTTTGAGGGAAGTATTGATTCAGGAATTTTTCTAACAGCTGTTTCCATGTCCTTATGCTAGCCTTAGGTTGGTTATTTAACCACCTCTTAGCTTGGTCTTTTATAGCAAATGGAAGCAGTAATAATCTATAGACATCCTGATCTACTTTCTTATCATGTACTGTGTCAGCAATTTGTAAAAACTATGCCAGAAACTCTGTAAGTTCTTCCTGTGGAAGACCGGAATACTGGCAACTTTGCTGGACCATGATAATGAGCTGAGGATTCAACTCAAAGCTACTGACTCCAATGGAGGGTATACAGATACTGCTCCCATATGAAGCAGTAGTGGGATTAGCATATAACCCCAGAGTCCTTCTGGACTGCTCATTTCCACTTAGGTCCATGATGGAGAAAAGAGAATTGATGTGAATTGCAATTAAAATATTTTTATTTTTATTTTATAAAAAGAGAACGAATAAAAAAAATGAAATAAAATAACTAGAAATTAAATATAGATTTCGAAAATTAAGAATAAAAAAAATTAAAACTAAAATAATTACTTAATTAAGAAGATTTGAAAAACTTTGGATATGATTTTTGAAAAAGATTTTAAATTTTGAAATAGAAATCTGAATTTTAAAAGCAATTTTCGAAAATTCACTTTAAAATAGAGAGAAAAGATATTTTTTTATTTTTGAATTTTATGATGAAAGAGAAAAACACACAAAAGACACACAACTTAAAATTTTTAGATCTAATATTCCTTATTTTTAAAAATTTTGGAGGGAAACACCAAGGAACACCAAACTTAAAAATTTTAAGATCAAAACACAAGGAAGACTCAAGAACACTTTGAAGACTCACAAGAACAACAAGAACATGAAGATAGAACACCAAACTTAAAAGTTTTAGAAAACCAAAATAAAATTTTCGAAAACTAAAGAAAAATCAACAAGAAAACACCAAACTTAAGATATGAAACTAAACTCAAATAGAAAAACTCAATTATCAGTTTATAAAATTTTCGAAAAAAATTAAAAAGAGAAAATAAGGATTAAGAAAAAAATTTTCCTAATCTAAGCAACAAAATAAACCGTCAGTTGTCCAAACTCGAACAATCCCCAGCAACAGCGCTAAAAACTTGGTGCACAAATTGTGAATCACACTTTTCACAACTCGTACCACTAACCAGCAAGTGCACTGGGTCGTCCAAGTAATACCTTACGTGAGTAAGGGTCGAATCCCACAGAGATTGTTGGCTTGAGGCAATCTATGGTTATCTTGTAACTCTTAGTCAGGATATCAATTATAATTATCAAGTTGAATTACGAAGAATAAAAGAGCAAGAAATAAATACTTGTTATGCAGTAATGGAGAATATGTTGGAGTTTTGGAGATGCTTTGTCTTCTGAATCTCTGCTTTCCTACTGTCATCTTCTTCACGCACGCAAGTTTCCTCCTATGGCAAGCTGTATGTTGGTGGATCACCGTTGTCAATGGCTACCATCCGTCCTCTCAGTGAAAATGGTCCAGGTGCGCTGTCACCGCCCGGCTAATCATCTGTCGGTTCTCACTCATGCTGGAATAGGATCCGTTGGTCCTTTTGCGTCTGTCACTACGCCCAACCTTTGTGAGTTTGAAGCTCGTCACAGTCATTCAATCCCTGAATCCTACTCGGAATATCACAGACAAAGTTTAGACTTTCCGGATTCTCAAGAATGCTGCCAATGGATTCTAGCTTATACCACGAAGATTCTGATCAAGGAATCCAAGTGATACTTATTCAATCTAATGTAGAACGGAGGTGGTTGTCAGGCACGCGTTCATAGGTTGAGAATGGTGATGAGTATCACGGATCATCACATTCATCATATTGAAGTGCGAATAAATATCTTAGATAGAAACAAGCGTGTTTGAATGGAAAACAGAAGTAATTGTATTAATTCATCGAGACACAGCAGAGCTCCTCACCCCCAACAATGGAGTTAGAGACTCATGCCGTCAAGGAGTACAAAGTTCAGATCTAAAATGTCATGAGATACAAAATAATCCTCTAAAAGTTGTTTAAATAGTAAGCTAGTAATCTAGGTTTGCAGAGAATGAGTAAACTATGATAGATAGTGCAGAAATCCACTTCTAGAGCCCACTTGGTGTGTGCTGGGGCTGAGACTTAAGCTTTACACGTGCTTAGGCTATTTCTGGAGTTAAACGCCAGGTTGTAATCTGTTTTGGGCGTTTAACTCCAACTTGTAACCTGTTTCTGGCGTTTAACGCCAGACTGCAACATGGAACTGTCGTTGAATGCCAGTTTACATCATCTATCCTTGAGAAAAGTATGGACTATTATATATTGCTAGAAAGCCCTGGATGTCTATTTTCCAACGCAATTGGGAGCGTGCCAATTGGACTCCTGTAGCTCCAGAAAATCTATTCCGAGTGCAGAGAGATCAGAATCCAACAGCATCAGCAGTCCTTTTTCAGCCTGAATCAGATTTTTGCTCAGCTCCCTCAATTTCAGCCAGAAAATACCTGAAATTACAAAAAAACACACAAACTCATAGTAAAGTCCAGAAATATGAATTTTGCCTAGAAACTAATGAAAATATACTAAAAACTAACTAAATCATACTAAAAACTATATGAAATTAACCCTAAAAAGCGTATAAAATATCCGCTCATCATCTACCATGTCAAAGAAGATGGATAACATACATCTCTGAAAGGTGGCAGGTGCATTGCACAGGCCAAATGGCATTTGTCTATAGACGAATACGCCCGAAGGACATGTGAATGCCGTCTTCTCTTGATCTTGTGGATCTACTACTATTTGATTGTACCCGGAATATCCATCCAGGAAAGAATAAAAACCATGACCTGCTAGTCTTTCTAGCATTTGGTCAATGAAGGGTAAAGAAAAGTGATCTTTCCTAGTGGCGTCATTGAGTTTTTTGTAATCAATGCACATACACCACCCTGTAACTGTCCTTTTTGGGATCAGTTCATTCTTTTCATTGTGAATCACTGTCATTCCACCCTTCTTAGGAACAACCTGGACGGTGATGGTGTTTTGTGGAAAAACGAATTTCCAAACTCACAAATACTAACCAGCAAGTGTACCGGGTCGCATCAAGTAATAATAACTCAATGCTCAGACATTCCTCAGGAATGTCTGGATGCTGCATAGCCTTCACAGCATTCAGTACGAACTTCTCCTCATTGACTCTTAGGGTTACTTCCCCTTTTTCAACATCAATGAGGGTTCGTCCTATGACTAGGAAAGGTCTTCCTAGGATAAGAGATGCACTCTTGTGCCCCTCTATGTCCAATACCACAAAGTCAATGGGAAAGGCAAAAGGCCCAACCTTGACAATCATGTTCTCTATTACTCCTGATGGTATCTTAATAGACCCATCAGCAAGTTGAAGGCACATGCAGGTTGGTTTGACTTTATTAGTCAAGCAGAGCTTCTTTATTAGTGAAGTTGGTATTAGGTTGATGCTTACTCCAAGGTCACATAGAGTTGTCCTTGTACAAGCATCACCTAGAGTGCATAGTATCATAAAGCTTCCAGGATCTTTAAGCTTCTCTGGCAAGCTGTTCTGAATGATTGCACTGCATTCCTCAGTGGGGAGGACTGTTTGTGTCTCTCTCCAATCCTTCTTATGACTTAGAATGTCCTTCATGAACTTTTCATAAGAAGGTATCTGTTCAAGAGCTTCTGTGAAAGGGATCTTTATCTCTAATGTTCTGAGATATTCCGCAAAGCATGCAAACTGTTTATCCCTTTCCTCTTGACAGAGTTTCTGAAGAAATGGCATTTTAGCCTTGTACTCATCAACCTTGGTTGAAGAAAGCCGAATGCCATGTGAGTTGGAAGGGGGGTTACCAGCTTGCTTAGGAGGGTTGTTATCAATGAACGACTGACCTCCCTTGCATGGGCGTTCAACGCCTATGCTGCTACCCCCTTAGGTGTTTAGACGCCCAATATCTCCCTTTTCTTGGCATTCAACGCCAGTAGGGTTACCTTTCTGGGCGTTTAGACGCCTAGAGTCATTTTGTCCATAGATCTGGTTATCCTCTATGGGCTTTTTGTTTTTATTATACTGAGGTTGGGTGTTTAAGGTTTTCCCACTCCTCAGTTAGATAGCCTGGCAGTCATCTGTTATCTGCTTTGATAATTGCTGCCTTGTTTGACTTAACTGGGCTTCTATATTCCTGTTAGAAGCCTGAGTTTCTCGCAAAGCCTCTTGCAGTTCTAGCATTTGCTGGGCAAGGGTGTGCAGTTGCTGAGTCAATGGGCCATCCTGCTCTGGAGGGTTAGGTTCAGTAGCTACTGCCTTAACCTCTCCTTTTATAGAGGTCTCAGGAGATGAGTATAGATGCTGATTAGTGGCAACTATCTTAATAAGCTCTTGAACATCTCCTATGGTCTTTCTCATGTGTATGGAACCACCAGCAGAGTGGTCCAAGAACATTCTAGCCATGTCTGAAAGCCCATAGTAGAAGATGTCTAACTGTACCCATTCTGAAAATATTTCAGTGGGACATTTCTTTAGCATCCTCTTATACCTTCCCCAAGCATCATAAAGAGATTCATTATCTCCTTATTTGAAGCCTTGGATGTCCAGCCTCAGCTGGGTCATCTTTCTAGGAGAAAAATAATGATTTAAAAACTTGTCCACTAACTGTTTCCAAGTTTTTAAACTATCTTTAGGCTGGTTATCCAACCACCTTTTTGCTTGATCCTTAAAGCAAAAGGAAAGAGCAGTAACCTGTAGACCTCTTGGTCTACTCCTTCACTGTGTACTGTGTCAGCAATTCTTAAGAAATCTGTAAGAAATTTTGTAGATTTTTCCTGAGGAAGCCCAGAATACTGGCAGTTCTGCTACAGCAGAGTAATAAGTATGGGTGGCAAAACGGGTCGAGCCCGTCGGGCCGATCCGCTAAACCCGCTAAAAAGGCGGGTCGGGTTAGGATTTGGAGCCCGCCAAATTCGCACCGCCAAATTGGCGGACACCGCGGGCCGATCCGCCCCGTTTATGTGGCGGGCCTAGGCGGGACGGGGCGGGTTGGGGCGGGCCGGCCCGCTTTGCCACCCCTAATAATAAGTTAAGGGTTTAATTCAAAGCTACTAGCTCTGATTTTGAGGTATGCTGATACTTCTTCCATAGAAGTCAGCAGTGGGAGTTGTGTAAGATCCCAAAGTTCTTTTAAACTCTTCATTCCCACTTAGATTCATGATTAAGAAAGGTAGAAGATGAAGAAAGAAGAAGATTCAATTAATTAATTAAAAAGAATTTAAAATTTTATAATTAAAATTCAAAAATATAGAATAGAGAAGAAGAGGAGAATTAGTTAGGTAGTTTTGAAAAAGAAGAGAGAGAAGAAGAGAAGTAGTTTTCGAAAATTAAGAAGAGAGGAATTAGTTAGGTAGTTTTGAAAAATAAGAGAAAGAAAGAGAGAGGTATTTTCGAAAATTAAGGAAGGAAAAAGTTAGTTATGTGGTTTTGAAAAATAAGAGAGAGAAGATAAGATATTAACTAAGGAAAGATTTTTAATTTAAAAAAATAAAATAAAAGATAAGATATGAAAAGATTTGAAATTGAAATTCAAAATTAGAAAAAAGATAAGAGAAGAAAATAAAAAGATAAGATTAGAAAATTGATTTTGAAAAAGATTTAATTTTTAAAATTTGAAATTTGAAAAAGATAAGATGAGATTTTTGAATTTTGAAAAAGATACGATAAGATTTTTGAATTTTGAAAAGGATAAGATTTTTGAAAAAGATATAATTTTTAATTTTGAAAATTTTGATTTTTAAAAACTTGACAACTAAGATATGATAAGATAAAATTTTAAAATTGAAATCTAAAGTTTAATGAAAAAAATTCGAAAATTAAGTTGAAATTAAGTTAGAAAATATATTTTTTTGATTTTTTGAATTTTATGATGAAAGAGAAAAATACAAAAAAGACACAAGACTTAAAATTTTTAGATCTAGCACCCTTGTTTTTTCGAAAGTTTGGAGGGAAACACCAAAGGACACCAAACTTAAAAATTTTAAGATCAAGACACACACAAGACTCAAGAACACCTTGAAGGCTCACAAGAACACAAAGAACAAAATTTAAAGACTCAAAGAACACACGAACATAAAAGGAATACCAAACTTAAAATTTTTAGGAAACTAAAAATAAATTTTTGAAAATTAAAGAAAAATAACAAGAAAACTCCAAACTTAAAAATTGAAACAAGAATTAAATAAATAAAAATTATTTTTGAAATTTTTTTTTGAAAGAAAGACTCAAAGGAATGACCAATTACCAAGAAAATAGATACATTCAAAGAACAAGGATTAAACAAAAAGAAAAATATTTTTGAAAAGGGTATTGAAATTTTCCAAAATTTGAAAAAGAAGAAAATAAAAATAAAGAACTTTAATCAAAGTTATACTCTTGCAAAAATCAAAGACTGAACAAGAACATAAATTGAACAAAAAAAAGAAAAATATTTTTGGAAAAAAACTTTTTAATTTTTCGAAAAATAGAGAAGAAAAAAATCAAAATCAAAGACTTAACAAAAATAAAAATTACCTGATCTATGGAGCAAGACAATCCTTTAGTTTGTCCAAACTCAACAATTCCCGGCAACGGCGCCAAAATCTTAGTGCGCGTGTACGCAAAACCTCACACATTTTCGAACAGCAGCAGTACCAGCAAGTGCACTAGGTCGTCCAAGTAATACCTGAGCGAGTCAGGATCGATTCCACGAGGATTGTGGCTTGAAGCAAGCAATGGTTGTCTTGCAGGTCTTAGTCAGGCGAAATCAGAAGTTTGTTGATTGTATCTTGAATGTTATATGTCATAAATGCTTGGATAAAATAATAGGAATTATATGATGGGAATTGAGTTGAGAGTCGGAGTTGCTTTGTCTTTCTGAACTAACTCTAGTACTACTATCTTCTTTGCTTGTGAATGATCTTCTTCTATGGCAGGCTGTAAGTGATCAAAGTCATTGCTCGTGGTCATTGATCTCCTCTACTACAGAATGAATGCTAGGGCCCTTGGTCATTCAATCCAATGGAGGGTGAAGCTCTAGCAAGTCATTCTCTTTGCGATCCTACTCAAAACGCCACAGAAAAGGTCAAATCTTTCGGATCAGAGAACGCTGCTTCTTGGATTCTAGCCTATACCACAGAGACCTTAATCTCCCCGGAGATCGGCTGAACTGGTATCTCGAGAAGTCCCCAACGAAGTCGTGGATTAACCGTCTAAGAGATGTATAAACATAGCTGTTGGCTCATGCTTTTCTTCCAGGTACTCACACGAACCCAAGTAGACGCGAGTGTTTGTCAGGCACGTTCATCTTAATGTGATGAACAGAGCTAATTTATTAGATCATTCTGTTCATCACGATGAAGATCGGATATACATCTTAGAGATAGATCAGATACGGATCGAAGAAGAAGAAATAGTACTTTTATTAATTCATAGGACTCAGCAGGGCTCCTCCCCTCAACCTAGGAGGTTTAGAAACTTATACTGAGGTAAAACACAATGATAAATGTGTATAATGAGAAAAGTGATGTAAGTTGTTTGAATGACATGAATAAAATCCCTTAACTACTAAGCTAATGACTAGTAAGGGTACAACAGTCTTTTTAGTGCTAAAATCCACTTCTAGGGCCCACTTGGTAAGTGTTTGGACTGAACTTGATGAGATCCACGTGATATAAGGTTCCTTGAGCATGGAATGCCATCTAGGGGGTCCTCTCTGGGCCTTTGGATGCTGGGCTCTACTCTTTGGGCGCTAAACGCCTGGAAGGGGGCAGGAAGCTGGCGTTGGACGCCAGTTTTGGACCTTCTAATCCGAAGCAAAGTATGGACTATTATATATTTATGGAAAGCTTTGGAAGTCAGCTTTCCATAACCGTTAAGAGCGCTCCATTTGGACTTTTGTAGCTCCAGAAATGCTCTTCTGAATACAGGCAAGTCAGATCTGGACAGCATCTGCAGTGCTTTCTTTGTTTCTGAATCAGACTTCTGCTCCAACTCCTCAATTTTAGCCAAAAAATACCTAAAATTACCCACAAACACAAAAACTCATAGTAGAATCCAAAAATGTGAATTTAACACTAAAACCTATAAAAACTTAATAAAAACTAAATAAAACACTTAAAAACTATATGAAAGTGATATCAAAAAGCGTATAAAATATTCACTCATCACTAACATTTGAAAATATTTGATTGTTATGATTTTTGAATTATTAGAATGAATATTGATTTTTGGAAATTAATAATTTTATAAAAAAATACACACAGGACGATATTTATATATTTTATAAAGCATGTATATTTTCTTACTTAACTTTATTAAACTTTAATTAAATTTTAGTATCCATTCTTATATATATTCGATTTAGAGAAAAAGACAAATAGCTCCCTGATCTTTTGTCCCACGGTCATTTTTGTCCCTGACCATTGAAAAATACTTTTAAGTCCCTGACCTTCACAAAACTTGGACGGATCAGTCCCTCCGTCCAAAAGCCTCCGTCAGGGACTGATCCGTCCAAATGCCTCCGTCAGGGACTGATCCGTCCAAATTTTGTGAAGGTTAGGGACTTAAAAGTATTTTTCAATGGTTAGGGACGAAAACGTCTGCGAGACAAAAAGTCAGGGATCTATTTGTCCTTTTCTCTTTGATTTATTATGAATTTAGTAATATGTTATAAGTATTGGATATTTGTTATAAGTGATTTGATTTGGATTGGTTGGAAGACTCTGACTAGAAAACCATAGTTAACGGCGGTTATGATGTTAACTTAGATGTATCTAACTCATACCTCAGCTAGCAGGCGGGTTGATAGCCCAACGTGTAGACCACACGTTAGATCTGTTATACCGTGCGCGCACACTAGAGAAAAGGGCTACCCTTAGAGGTGGAGCCACCCTAAGTGTGTCATATTTAATTTGATTTGACTTCTGGAATGAAAACTCTCAGTTCAGTTCATTCCGCTTAATTATTTATCTATTTATTTACATAAGGTTTAATTACTCTGTTGATCTTTATAGTTTTGCAAAATTTTTAATTAGGTCCCTATACTTTTTTTCCTTTTAATTAGGTCCCTGCACCAATTTTTTTTTTCAATTAGGTCCCTCTTAGCAGTAAATGGCTTAATTTTATAGGGATCCAATTAAAAAAAATTGGTTCAGGGACCCAAATAAAAGGAAAAAAAGTGTAAGGACCCAATTAAAAAAAAATTGGTGCAAGGACTTAATTAAAAGGAAAAAAAGTACAGAGACCTAATTAAAAATTTCGCAAAACTATAGGGACCAACAGAGTAATTAAACCTTCACATAATTAATTAATATGAATTTCTCATCTTTCGATAGAAATATAATTTTCATGGTAAAATTTGTATTGTCTCGTGTGGGTTATGGATGTAATGTTTGCTCACTGAGTTGCAAAACTCACTCTATTATATTCCCATGTTTTTCAGATACAGGAGTCATTCCAGGTTCCATTCCACCTGCCCCTCAGTAGATCTTAGTCATTTCAGTGAGCCATTCTTCTTTCTAAGGGCTAAGTAATTATGTAATGGAACATTTGCTCAAAATATAGATTATGTCAATGCTCCATATGCAATAGGCAGGATCCTCGTGTGGGTTATGTTATTTTGAATATCGAACTGTTTAGATAGTAATTATAATTTGGTTATGTAAGACTTATGGATTTAACTATATACTCTAATTATCAACTTAATACATATGATGCGTATTTTGGACATGTTTGGTTGTAGATATGATTGGAATATGTTGTTGTTGTTGTCTTTGGAAATGGATGTTTATTGTTGACACGGAAAGATAATATTTATGTTGGTAAGGTCCTAGGAACAGAAGAGATTCTGTCCGTTTTTCTAAAAATTTGGTCGTTTAGCTTGCTGAGGGACTTGTCTCTTGAGCGCCAATCATGGCTTGATTCGGGTCATGTTAGAGTTGATTGTGAGAATTTGAGTTGATGATCAAAAAGCTGAAAATACACCACCTGCTCTATGTAATTTTGTATAAGAGCACTGAGTTGTTCTAGAAATATTATAAACATTTTTTATATTTATGAAAACATCATCAGTTGATGGCAATATGTGAATTCTTATTTAGGATAGTGTCTCTCTTTTTGCTATGTTTCTTTTATGACTAGCCTTTTCAAATAAAGTACTAATTTGCTAATTTGGGCCGACTAGAAAGCATCTTTGAAAAAATTAAATTATTCCATGAATACACAATTTTCTTCTATAATGGGTAGTCTTCTTTTGAAAATCACCACCCCCACTTAAACAAGAGAGCTATATTTTGAATTACTGCATCTCTAATCCACCTAGTTTTTTCGGAGTCTGCACCAATTCCCATTTTATTAAAGGTATTTCATTTTTTCCATCCTTATTACTTCACAAAAATCTCATTTGTAGTGAAATTAGCTTCTCTGCCATAGACTTAGTGCTTGTTTTGTCGCTATTAAATCGATAAAAAAAAAATTTTAATAAAAAAAGATCTTTTTTATTTTTTAATGTATTTGCCAAATTTTTAATAATAAAAGTAAAAGTACAAGAAAAATAAAAAATATCTTTTTTGAGAAGCTACAATTTATATCTTTTTTTAAAAGGTCTTTTTCTTTAAAAAATATGTTTTTCACATAATAAATGAATAAAAAAGTACTTTTATCTTATTTTATCCAAACATAATTAATAGATAAAAAGATCTTTTTATATGAAATATTCAAATATAAAATTATTTTTAATTTGTAAAAGATCTTTTAAATAAATATCATTTAAAAAATATCATTTTCGAGAATAACGCCTAAACAAACTCTTAAACATCTTATAAAAACTAAGATAATATATAAACAAACTATTAAAAACAGATTTAATAATCTTACCAATTTTATTAAGAATTTTTGCTTTTCACATGCTGAGTCTTTTGATCATTTATAATCTTATCTCATCTATATAGAAAAATCACATATTGTAAAAATACCCTATCTAATATTACTAGTACTTACAAAACGTGAAATTAAAGAGGCTAGTTTTCACGTGATTATCATTGTCATTTGGCATTCAAACGAAAGAAACTCTTTATGTATCAGTTGATTAGGGTATAGTATACTGTCTAAATGTTTAGAGTATTTTCAATGTTGTTCGATTTAACTTTAGGGATATTTTAAGTGTTTCCCAATTTATTTCTTTTAATTCTGTAAAGCAAATCAATTATAACTAATTAATGATATCAATTAATTAATTTGATTAGACATTCAAATTTCATAATTAATTATACCAATTAATTAATTTAGTTAATTATATTAATTATTTGATTTGATTTGATTGGAGTAGATATCAAATTATTTTAGTAAATAATAAATATGATAACGAAATACATGAATTAATTTAATTAGTTTATTTTTTCAGTTTCATCTATTTATACGAAATCATAATGTGTTTTTTACTTATTCCTTCTCTTTTCTCTCTTTCTTTCTCTCTCTCTTGTGTTTAGGGTATATTTTTTGTAATTTATTTAATTTTTATTTCTTTTATCACTACTTATACATTTTATTTTTTTTATATTTTTTATTTTAAAGATTTTTGTCTATTTTAGTTGTTCATTATTAGGCACATATTTTTCCTTCTAACTTTTGATTAACAAAAGATATGTGTCTTTTTTACAGTATTTTTAAATAATCTTACTATAACTTTGTTTTCTAATATTCTCTTTTATCATGTGTACTTCATGTATTTAAGGAGTTGACTTAAAGTTATAATATGATATATAAAATTATAGTATAATTTACAGTATGTTAAAATATTAGAACATTATCGTATAAATATTTTTGAATTTGTTTATTAAATTCAATCATATAGGATCTTAAAAATTATGCAATTATGTAATTATTTATTTTTTTCTTAAATAGACATTGAATTCAGTTTTATGGTACTAATTTATTTAAATTGTTAATAAAATTTTATAATTTTCAGATTTATATCTATTCAATTTATGTATTTTATTTTATTTTACTTTAACAAAAAATTAAAACGTTCCTTTTTAATTATTTTTTTAGAAAGTATAATAAAATGAGTTATATCAATTATAATTAATTATCTATAATTAAACTAATTGATTGTGTTAATTTGTAAGATGAATAATGTAAGACCCGGTTAATTAACGGCTAATTAACCCATATATGAGAATTTATTCTAGAAAGCCAAAAATGATATTTTTATGGCTTAATATGATAGAAGAAATTGAGACGAGAATTTCGGTACCAATTTTATAGAAATTGGACCAAGATTGGACCGAACGAACCAAACCGGGCCAACCGGACCCAAAGTGGGCCCTTGGCCCAACTAAACTAAACCAAAACCCTAGTTTTCAGCACTCTCTCTCCTCACACAACACCAAAACACGCTGAAAATTGAGATGGAAGGGGGAAGAACACTCTCTCAACTTCCTTCTCTCACTTGATCTTCGATGGCTAGATTATTGCCGTGTTACGGCGGAGCCATGTTTATGGCCAAGTATAAATGCATATATGATGTTGATTGAATTGTGAAGGTTTGCACTTCCACCATTGGAGATAAGGGTTTCCCTGGGTAGTAGCAATGGCTAGCCACCATGTGCTCCAGGTTGAGACTCGAAGCTCTTTTGACCCTATGTCGTAAGTGTGGCCGGGCACTGTGAAAGGCTCGGATGAGTTCGCCCCCATAAATATTCACCAGTGATGGTGATGGATAAATATTCACCAGTGAGGGTGATGGATATGGATCATGATTATGATCAAGTTTATGATGA
>NC_029787.2:101889525-101892765 GCF_000816755.2 Arachis ipaensis | reverse complement strand
AAAAAATTTTCTTAAAATTTGTTTAATGAGATCGTATTTTAATTTTTCTCCTTTATCTGTTATATTCATTGATTATATTAATCTTCTATTACAATATATTTTTTATTTATTTCACACATTATTTATTTTACCTTCTTTTACTTCTTTTAATTGTTATTTTTATTTTATTTTTAATTTTTTATTTTAATTTTACTCCTCAGTCCTCATATATAAATTTATTATAATTCATCACATGCATGTTCTTTTTGAATTTAAGTAATTTTTTTAGGTTATATTTTACCATTGATGCTTTATATTATTTAGCGTGTTTGTTTTTAATTTTTTAGTTATGTGTAAATATATTTATAAAAATATGATTTTATTTTGTCCAGTATTTACTATCGCGTTTAGTATATAAATAACAAAATTTTCATTTATTATTACATTGATTGAGTTTGAAGATTTTATTTTTACTTTTATACATTTGTTTATATGGTATGATTTGTATTTATGTTAGTAACATAATGACGATTCATACATTTTAATATTTGTGTAACAAATCTTATAAATTATTTTTACAAGTTATAATTTATTTTTATTTTATTTATAAATATATTATTACTTTTATTATAATCTTTATAATTTCTTTATTTTGCCAAAATTTTATATGATTTTGTTTTATATATTTTTTTATGTATTTTGATTAATAGTTTTTAAGGGTGTTACTATTTTATGAGAATGATATAGCTTGAACTTTGGCTAGAGTAGTTTCACGCCATGAACCAACGAATGCTAGCAATTGGAATGATAAAAAAGACTAGCCAATCGGGAACTAAATGGGGATCGGTAAAATTTTTACAGGTGAAAAACCTGTCCACGTGAAATAGACTGGGATGGAGGTACCCTCTTCAAGGGACCATTCCACGTAAATATAAATGATTGATTTATCCTTTTATATATATTTGTAGAAAAACAATAATAAAGGTTATTAATTAAGTTAATTACATAATAAAAAATTATAAATAATTTTTTAAATAATAATAAAAAATAAGATCACTACTTTCACATACTATAAAGTTTTTAAAAAAAATTTAGACAATAAATCAATTCTCAATAAATTATACATTAGTTCTGTTAAAAAAATTAAATGATATATTAGATATTACTATTTGTGTACTAATATATATATATGTATTATCGATTATTAAGTTATAATTAATTTTAATTTTTGGTAATTAAAATTTAAATGATTAAAATTATTAAATGCTAAATATTTTGCAGTTAACTAATTTTATTTTTGTTATTAAAATTTTAAAAAAGGTGAGTTGTTAATCAATTATGAATTCAAATTTAAATTTAAATTTGTGTAAGAAAATATTTTAAATTTTTTTCACTAAACAGAATTAATTTTGAAATAAAAAATTATTTTATACATTATATTATAAAATAGTGTAGTCATTCATTTTTTTAATAGTAATTATTGTCAAATAAAATGATATTAAAATGAAAAAAAAATATATTCCAATCTAGGAATAATAATTTATTTTTCAATAGAATAAATTATATATTAAAAAACAAAAGTTATTATAGTTTCTTTTTACACAATTTAATATACTCAACTACGGTATTTTGGTAATATTATCAAAAAATATTAATCAATCTAATAGCTTTTTTAATGACATAAGTTTATAAGTTTAGAAGCTTGAAAATCATGTCATAAAATATAAAATTTTAACCGGTAATAACGTTGATCATATTGGTTGACTTCCTGAATGAATATAATACCAATAAATAAAACTGTCATAGTTAAATTTCAACAAAAGCAAATCTCCATAAGCATTGCTATCATCAATGAGAATTGCACTACTTTCAAGACAAATACTATTTTCTTTCACTGTATTTTCCAACTCGGCAGGTCGAAAACTAATCATCCACGGATTGAAACTCCATTTATTAAGGGTCTGCCGCTAGCCAATGAGTTGTTACACACACAAGGCTGAATTCGAAACTCTAATACTTACTTAGGGAGACGAGTGAGATGACCACTCAATCAATCTTTTAATAAAAAAATTATATATTTTTATTAATTATCTCGTACAGTGTATGGGAATATACACTAGTATTATATTGATTCACAATTAATATATACATTGTTCGTGTATGTGGTTTATATGTTAATGCTTTTATTGATTCTCTTTATTATTATTTTTGGAAAAGTATATGGAACCAACTCCAAATCAGCCAAAAATGGAACAACTTAATTAATTATAAATATAGTAATTAGTTTTATTTATTTATGATTTAAAATATTGGTTATTAAATATTTCACCACATTCAAATTAGGAGAAGATACGTTCAGTATCATTGCAACGTGAATCACGGAAACTGATTCAATTAACTTCCGTCTCTTCACCCCATTCCCTCTCCAAATGCCTAAAATATGATAAATCAGAAAACAGATTCAAAACCATCCAATTTACAAAGAAAAGAAACATCCTAATGCCTAGCATAAGCACCATCCATATAGAGATTTTGGATTCATCCAGAGGCATTTGGCTGATTTTTGGTTGGAACCATCTTGGTTCCCTATTATTATTGATTTTTTTTTGTGTGTCTCTTTATGGCTCTTTATTTTAGTTATATTCATTGATTTCTTTGTATTGATGCTCTTTTTATTTGAAATATCGTGACAATTTAGAGTGTATGTTATGATCCATGTGATATTTGTTAATTTGGTGTATCTTTTAAGTGCTATCACTATTTCTATTTTTAGAGGATTTTTTTAAATATTATTTAACAATTCCCTAAGATGGAATTGAACACCGGCGAACTTGCAGACAAGATTGCCTTGTGAGCTCTCAATGTACCATGAGCTGTAATAATGGTTAGGTCAGCATGAATAGCAGCATCATCAAGCATCTTTTAATAAGATTGTATTTTGATTTTTCTCTTTCATCCTTTGTATTAATTAATTATATTAATCTTCTATTGCAATACATTTTTTATCTATTCTACATATTATCTTTTCTATCTTCTTTTACTTTTTTTAATTGCTATTTTTACTTTATTTTTAATTATTTATTTTACTTTTACTTCTCATGTATAGATTTATTATAATTCATCACAGGTTCTTTTTTAGTTTAAGTGACTTTTTAGGTTATATTTTACTATTGATACTTTTATTTTGTTTAGTGTGTTCTTTTTAGTCTGTGTTTAATATAATAATCTGTAAATATCTATTCTATTATATAAAAATTAAAT
>NC_029787.2:101884788-101889520 GCF_000816755.2 Arachis ipaensis | reverse complement strand
GTCGATTTATTTCTTTTAACTCATTAAATTCAATTTATTATAATAAATTAATTATATCAACTAATTGATTTGGTTAATTATTTAAATATCATACAATTTATTATAATTTCTATCAATCAATTAATTGTAATTCAAATTGAATGATTATTTTGTTACGAAATTATTATTTCCTAATCTATTCATGGGCAATACATATATTAATTGTAATCGCAAATTAAACTATTTTATATTAAATGATTTATATAATAGTCTTCTCATTTATTATCATAAATGCTGAATTAAATAAGTCATTATTATTTTTTATTTAGAATTAAATGAGAATAAACCAGAGATATTATTTTATTTGGCTTTAGGATTCAATGGGTGTCACACTCAGATATAAATAGTGACTTTCGAATTTTGGTCTCCAACACATCAAAGCCACATCTATAACTCTTTTTCCATAAAAGGAATTGCGATTCAACTCTATCAGGGATACAAAAGATTTTCAAAGAACAAGAGAATGGTCTGAATTTGCACAAATTCTAAATTTTTGAACTTATGATATTGTTTCAGTTGGTTGTCGTTACGAGAATGACTCTAATCTATACGTATCTAAGGAGTAGAATAGATTAAATATTATTTAAGTAATTTATTTCTAATATTGATATTTGATCGATTAAATTAGTTTTAGAGAAATTTAAATTGTTGACTTTAAAAGTCTACACGGTACATGCATTATATTTTAAAAAGGTAAAATATATTTTAAGAAAATTAGGGTATCAATAATCAATTATGATTAATATCAATATCAATAATTAATTCTTATAATTATTTTTGTACTACTAAAAGCTACATATAGTATTTTTTTTGTAGAATAAAAAAGGTTGTGATTTATAACATTTTCGTAAAGTTATATCGTATGGACACAAGATTAATTAAATAGAAAACCCCTAAACTGGCACCCGAACTAGCCTAGTCCACTATGTACACCCTACTCTCTCAGTGAGTTTGACCAAAAGTGAGAGATTAACCCAAAGGCTAGGCTAACACAAAAAAAAAACTATCAAAAGGCACAACCGCAGCTCCCAGGACTCAACTGTCATCGTCAGAGGAGATCACAACCACATCAGAACACTCCTCAGGATCCTCGTCCTCGTCATCGGAAATCTCTATAATCTCAGGAGGGGCACTAGCACTCATGCTACTGGTCTGACCAGCACTCGCCGGTCCACTAATAGAGGCGGTGAGCGGCTCCTCAGAAGATGGCTCAGATGAAGATACTGAGATCTGCTCCACGGGGATGTCCTCCTCCGGTACAGGCTCTGGAAAATGCTCCTCCATGGGCTCAGACTCAAGGTCCGCCTGATCCGCAGGCTGATCGGGATGCTGGTGAGGCACCGGCCCATCATGAAACGGGTGAAATAGAGCATCCGGGTGGAGCCACTGCAGTGGGAACTCATAGGGCATGTCGGGGTTAAACTGTGGAGTGTCAATCGGGTGATGGAAAGGATGATCACGCAGAATGTACATACGAGTCCTAATCTCCGCAGCTACTACATAAAACCTATGCTGCACAATATCCTCGTATATATAGGGAGGGTCCATCTCGTAAAATATAACTCCGGTCTCCATCTGAAGGGGAGGAAGAGAAGGGGTAAGAACTGGGGGGGTTCTTAGTAGGGTCGAGGGTGGTTAGTTTAGTCAGGATTACCACAGTTCAAGTAATTCACAACGAAATATACAAGTGTCACAAAGAAATATCTAGTCACCACAATTCAGAATAACATTAAGGAATGTATAAACACAAGAAGACAATCACAAACAATTTCACAATGTCAAGTAAAATGCAAATGCACAACAAGAATGATGCATGTCTATTCCTAACGCAGGCCATGAGCTCATGTGTCGGTTGCCTACCCGCTCCCGACATTACCCGGGCACGAGTCCCAGATATGGTTTTTCAGATGCATCAGTGTGCTTATAAGTCGTATGGCTAGGCCGCATACAGTGTGACTTTCCAAATCAATAAGCGTACATCTGGAAAACAGTTCTCAGTGTGTGGGCGTCCCCACTTTACATTTGGAACTAAGGCCCAAACAATGTCACATCTGCTCTCCTGTGGCAGTAATTTTGAATAAAAACTCAAAATAGCATTTTCCTTTCAAAACTTAGTTTATAATAATAAACATAACCTCAGTCTTTTTATAAAAATATAATGACATTCTTTAAAATAAAATTTCCAAACTAATATCTTGTCCTTCAACGAGACCGAAAACCTGTTTTATTTTGATCAAAATATTAACTTAAAAATTTATCCATTCTCGAGCTAACTAAACACAACTTCATCAAAATATCAATATACCAACAAAATTCAACAGGAAATGCAATCAAATTTCAATAACACTCAATCCAAACATCAATTTACTTTCAAATATCATTTAGTCGGTGAAAATTTATCAAAATCCTACCTTCGTACGTAATCGAAATACTCGAAACTCTAGAGAAACTTTCTGACCGTGCTGCTGAAGGAAAAACCGTCTGGAATCCTCCGTGCCTCCTAGAACTCCAGTTGGCCAAACTCAAGGGGTAGGGGAGCTACGTCACCGTCGATTTCCACCGGACAAAAGTAACGCCAACACGTAGAGGAGGAAGATATGAACACTTTTACAGGATTAGATTTTTTATTGGAGTTACGGATCGCAAGAAATCGAGGTCGGAAGGTTAGAGGATTTTACGGTTCTCTCATAAAGCTTCGGTCTCTCTCTCTGTTCTTTCTTTTTCCTTACGCTTAGTGAATGAAAATGAAAAGTTAAGCAAGGAAAGTAATTGAAAATGCCTCAAATGCATTTTCCTCCACAAAACTATTGGAAGCAAATCAACACCTCCCTAGGAGAATTAAGTTCCAACATGGGACAATTAAGGGTAGAACATCAAGAGCACTCCATCATCCTTCATGAAATAAGAGAAGATCAAAAAGCAATGAGGGAGGAGCAACAAAGACAAGGAAGAGACATAGAAGAGCTCAAGGACATCATTGGTTCCTCAAGAAGAAAACACCACCATAACTAAGGTGGACTCATTCCTTGTTCTTACATTCTCTGTTTTTTGTTTGCTATGTTAAGTGCCTATCTAAGTTTGTGTCTTATTACATGATCATTAGTATTTAGTAACTTTGTCTTAAAGTTATGAATGTCCTATGAATCCATCACCTCTCTTAAATGAAAAATGTTTTTAATTCAAAAGAACAAGAAGTACATGAGTTTCAAATTTATCCTTGAACTTAGTTTAAATTATATTGATGTGGTGACAATACTTTTTGTTTTCTGAATGAATGCTTGAACAGTGCATATGTCTTTTGAAGTTGTTGTTTAAGAATGTTAAATATGTTGGCCCTTGAAAGAATGATGACAAGGAGACATGTTATTTGATAATCTGAAAAATCATAAAAATGATTCTTGAAGCAAGAAAAAAATTGGCGAAAAAAAATTAGAAAGAAAAAGAAAAAGCAAGCAGAAAAACCCAAAAGCTCTTAAAACCAAGAGGCAAGAGCAAAAAGCCAATAACCCTTAAAACCAAAAGGCAAGGGTAAATAAAAAGGATCCCAAGGCTTTGAGCATCAGTGGATAGGAGGGCCTAAAGGAATAAAATCCTAGCCTAAGCGGCTAAACCAAGCTGTCCCTAACCATGTGCTTGTGGCGTGAAGGTGTCAAGTGAAAACTTGAGACTGAGCGGTTAAAGTCAAGGTCCAAAGCAAAAAAAAAAGAGTGTGCTTAAGAACCCTGGACACCTCTAATTGGGGACTTTAGCAAACATGAGTCACAATCTGAAAAGGTTCACCCAGTTATGTGTCTGTGGCATTTATGTATCCGGTGGTAATACTGAAAAACAAAGTGCTTAGGGCCACGGCCAAGACTCATAAAGTAGCTGTGTTCAAGAATTAACATACTGAACTAGGAGAATCAATAACACTATCTGAACTCTGAGTTCCTATAGATGCCAATCATTCTGAACCTCAATGGATAAAGTGAGATGCCAAAACTATTCAAGAGGCAAAAAGCTACAAGTCCCGCTCATCTGATTGGAGCTATGTTTCATTGATAGTTTGGAATTTATAGTATATTCTCTTCTTTTTATCCTATTTGATTTTCAGTTGCTTGGGGACAAGCAACAATTTAAGTTTGGTGTTGTGATGAGCAGATAATTTATACGCTTTTTGGCATTGTTTTTAGTAGAATCTAGTTACTTCTAGGGATGTTTTTATTAGTTTTATGTTAAATTCACATTTCTGGACTTTACTATGAGTTTGTGTATTTTTCTGTGATTTCAGATATTTTCTGACTGAAATTGAGGGACTTGAGCAAAAAATCAGATTCAGAGGTTGAAGAAGGACTGCTGATGCTGTTGGATTCTGACCTTCCTGCACTCAAAGTGGATTTTCTGGAGCTACAGAACTCAAAATGGCGCGCTTCCAATTGTGTTGGAAAGTAGACATCCAGGGCTTTCCATCAATGTATAATAGTCCATACTTTGACCTAGTTTAGATGACGTAAAAGGGTATTGAACGCCAGTTCTACGCTGCTGTCTGGAGTTAAACGCCAGAAACATGTCACAAACCAGAGTTGAACGCCAGAAATACGTTACAACCTGGCGTTCAACTCCAGAAAGAGCCTCTGCACGTGTAACATTCAAGCTCAGCCCAAGAACACACCAAGTGGGCCCCAGAAGTGGATTTATGCATCAATTACTTACT
>NC_029787.2:101863455-101884777 GCF_000816755.2 Arachis ipaensis | reverse complement strand
CAAACTCGCGAGTGCTGGGCGTAGTGACAGACGCAAAAGGAGGGTGAATCCTATTCCAGTATGATCGAGAACCCCAGATGACTAGCCATGCTGTGACAGAGCATTCAGACCATTTTCACAAGAGGATGGGATGCAGCCATTGACAAGGGTGATGCCTCCAGACGATTAGCCATGCAGTGACAGTGCATCGGACCATTTTCCAGAGAGGATAAAAAGTAGCCATTGACAACGGTGATGTCCTTACATAAAGCCAGCCATGGAAAGGAGTATGACTGATTGGATGAAGACAGCAGGAAAGCAGAAGTTTAGAGGAACGAATGCATCTCTATACGCTTATCTGAAATTCTCACCAATGATATACATAAGTATTTCTATCTTTATTTTCTGTCTATTTATTATAAAATTTCGAAAACTCCATAACTATTTTATATCCGCCTGACTGAGATTTACAAGGTGACCATAGCTTGCTTCATACCAACAATCTCCGTGGGATCGACCCTTACTTACGTAAGGTTTATTACTTGGACGACCCAGTGCACTTGCTGGTTAGTTATATCAAAGTTGTGAATGAAAAATAATTTATTAAGACGTGCGTACAGAGTTTTTGGCGCCGTTGCCTGAGATCACACTTTCGTGCACCAGATTCCTACCATGATCCTTCCCACACTGATTACAAACAAGGTTTGTTAGTGCTGGCTATGGTCGCTTTCCAGTATCTCATCCTTGCCTATCGATATTGTCTCGAGCAGGAAGATTACTAACTTGCTAATTCCCATAAGAAAGTGTCCTATTCATTTTAAAGTTCCTTCCCTGAGGGGCTATATACCGATTAAAATTTTTCGGAGGTAATTCTTGACGATTCATCTTTGCTGCCGCCACCTTCTTGGTACAGTCTTCCACCAACTGACTCCTATTGACAAGCTCTACAAAATTTCGTATTTGCAGTGGTACCAACGAGTACATTAGTTCTTCGCGGAGTCCTCCTTCGTACTTCAAACACTTCCATTCCTCAAAATCATCTGGGTTTCCCTGACAGATCTTAGAGAATCGGCACAAATCCTCAAATTTCTGAGTATATTCTGCTACTGACATATTCCCCTGCGTCAACTGCATCACTTCCATTTCTTTAGCATCACGAACAGTTCTAGGGAAGTACTTTTTGTAAAATTCCTCCTTAAAAGTATCCCAGTCAATCTCTTCCACCACCTGCCTTAACAAGTGTTGCACTCCCTGCCACCAGTGTTCAGCTTTTCCTTCCAGCATATAGGTCACAAATTCCACGTACTGTCTTTCTGGTACATGTTGCGCTCGCAATGACTTCTCGATACCACGGAACCAATTGTCAGCTTCAGTTGCAACAAGCGTCCCCTTAAACATGGGCGGATTTACCTTCAGAAAGGTTGCCAATGTCATAGGGTTATCGTGGTTTCCGGCACCTTCATTATCATTACCGTCTCCACCACGTTCACCATTGCGTCCTCCGTTATGATCTCCATTTCTCTCCCCTAAACGGTCAATTGCTCGCGTAGTAGCAGTTGCCGTTTCACGCACAGCCTCAGCCATGGTGTTCATCGCAGCTATAAAAGCATCTGCACCCCTCGTCAGTTCCTCTGCATTGTTTGCACCACACCTACCACGTCCTCGTCCCCGTGCAGCCATCAAGATTCTGTGCACACCCAACATGTAATATTAAGGTGATCAGTCTTAACATTTCAGACAAGGTGTGAATAAGCTCTAAAATGGAAACACAGTGACAATCATGCAATTCATATCACAACGATATCCTATATGCATGAGACACAACTCAGAGAATGCAATGAAGCATGATTCAGTCCATATCCCCAGGCTTTAATAGGAACGAACTGCTCTGATACCAAGTTGTAACGACCCAATTCCCAGTAAGTCATGATCATACCAGAAATCAAGTGTCACCAACTTGTTCACATGAAACCTTTACTATGTATTATTAAGCCTGTAATCGGGTTAGCGTACTATCGAGTTTTGGAAAAACTTTTATAAGAAAGCTTGCAAGAACAACTAATTAAACATACACAAGCCGGCATTATATACAATCACAACACATAGCATAGGCCACGCATAAGCATACAGGTACTGTCGTACATATATATATATATATATATATCCTGAGTTAGCATACAACCCTTCAGAAATACTACTATGTACAACCCAACACTCCGGGCCCTGGTCCATATAGAAAACCCCTAAACTGGCACCCGAACTAGCCTAGTCCACTATGTACACCCTACTCTCTCAGTGAGTTTGACCAAAAGTGAGGGATTAACCCAAAGGCTAGGCTAACACAAAAAAAAACTATCAAAAGGCACAACCGCAGCTCCCAGGACTCAGCTGTCATCGTCAGAGGAGATCACAACCACATCAGAACACTCCTCATGATCCTCGTCCTCGTCATCGAAAATCTCTATAATCTCGGGAGGGGCACTGGCACTCGTGCTACTGGTCTGACCAGCACTCGCCGGTCCACTAATAGAGGCGGTGAGCGGCTCCTCAGAAGATGGCTCGGATGAAGATACTGAGATCTGCTCCACGGGGATGTCCTCCTCCGGTACAGGCTCTGGAAAATGCTCCTCCATGGGCTCAGACTCAGGGTCCGCCTGATCCGCAGGCTGATCGGGATGCTGCTGAGGCACTGGCCCATCATGAAACGGGTGAAATGGAGCATCCGGGTAGAGCCACTGCAGTGGGAACTCATAGGGCATGTCGGGGTTAAACTGTGGAGTGTCAATCGGGTGATGGAAAGGATGATCACGCAGAATGTACATACGAGTCCTAATCTCCGCAGCTACGACAATCACAAACAATTTCACAATGTCAAGTAAAATGCAAATGCGCAACAAGAATGATGCATGTCTATTCCTAACGCAGGCCATGAGCTCATGTGTCGGTTGCCTACCCGCTCCCGACATTACCCGGACACGAGTCCCAGATATGGTTTTCCAGATGCATCAGTGTGCTTATAAGTCGTATGGCTAGGCCGCATACAGTGTGACTTTCCAAATCAATAAGCGTACATCTGGAAAACAGTTCTCAGTGTGTGGGCGTCCCCACTTTACATTTGGCACTAAGGCCCAAACAATGTCACATATGCTCTCCTGTGGCAGTAATTTTGAATAAAAACTCAAAATAGCATTTTCCTTTCAAAACTTAGTTTATAATAATAAACATAACCTCAGTCTTTTTATAAAAATATAATGACATCCTTTAAAATAAAATTTCCAAACTAATATCTTGTTCTTCAACGAGACTGAAAACCTGTTTTATTTTTTATCAAAATATTAACTTAAAAATTTATTCATTCTCGAGCTGACTAAGACACAACTTCATCAAAATATCAATATATCAACAAAATTCAACATGAAATGCAATCAAATTTCAATAACACTCAATCCAAACATCAATTTACTTATCAAATATCATTTAGTCGGTGAAAATTTATCAAAACCCTACCTTCGTACGTAATCGAAATACTCGAAACTCTAGAGAAACTTTCTGACCGTGCTGCTGAAGGAAAAAACGTCCGGAATCCTCCGTGCCTCCTAGAACTCCAGTTGGCCAAACTCAAGGGGTAGGGGAGCTACGTCACCGTCGATTTTCACCGGACAAAAGTAACGCCAACACGTAGAGGAGGAAGATATGAATACTTTTACCGGATTATATTTTTTATTGGAGTTACGGATCGCAAGAAATCGAGGCCGGAAGGTTAGAGGGTTTTACGATTCTCTCATAAAGCTTCGGTCTCTCTCTGTTCTTTCTTTTTCCTTATTAATAATAATAATAATAATAATAATAATAATAATAATTTTCTTTAAATAAAATAATAAATCACAAATAACTTATTATTTAATTTTTCAAAAATTTGGGGTCTTACAAATTATGTAATGAAAAAGTTTGAAAAATAAATGCAAGAATTATAAGGTTATGAAAAGTCCCATCTAAATTTGACAAGAACAATACAAGTTACATAGAAATAATAATAGCCAATATATTTGTTGGTGGATTTGACTATTACTATATTATTTAGAGAAAATTCCACTTCCCTCCCCTGCGAGATGCTAAAATGACACTCCCCTCCCCTCTATTTTATAAATGTACATTTTCCTCCTTTCTAACTTTTAAAAAACCTCCTCTTTAATCCATTTTAAATTTTTTGTGTTAACTAATATTAACTTTATCTATTTTTTAAGAAAAAATAAATTATTTTTTGAAAAATAATCTTACTAAAAATTTTTATTTAATGTTAAAATAATATATATAGATATTAATTTTAAACAAATTGTTAACGAAAATTTTGGTAAAATTATAATTTAATAATTAAAAAATTATTGAAGGGTATTTTAGAAAAAAATAATAAAATTATTAAATTTTTTTAAAAATACAATTTAATCAATAAAATAATAATTTATTAAAGGATATTTTGGTAAGCAAAATTTAATGATAAAAAATAAAATTTTTGCTAATGGGTCTTTTTTTTTAAAAATAATTTTTTTTCTTAAAAAATAGATAAAGTTAACATTAGTTAATACAAAAAGTTTAAAATGGATTAAAGAGGAGGTTTTTTAAAAGTTAGAATGGGAAAAAATGTATATTTATAAAATAAAGGGGATGGAAGTGTCATTTTAGCATCTCGTAGGGGAGGAGAGTAGAAATTTCTCTATTATTTATGATCACATTCAGTATATATGTCTGATTCATTGAAGAAAGTAGATTATTGAAACTGATTAATAACTATTTTAGAATTAATCCAATTAATACTAGATTAAAAAAAATCAAACAATACATAACATATTATTTTTTTATTAATCAAATTATTATAATTCAAATTAATTTTTAAAAATAATTTAAAATTATAATTTCAATCTTATTAAAAAAAAAAAAAGATTACACAGAATTAAAAAATTATAATTATAATTATTAAAGGTCTACACACATGCATAGGATCCACTAAAGCGTAAAACACCGCTATTGGCACCCTATATAAGAATGCGAAACTCTCTTCTCAATACTACCTAGTTCCTACGCTGGTTGTGATTTCTCAGTAAGCGGTTTATGTTCCTCTTAAAGTTGGTTTTATGTGGTATTATTGTTCTTTATTTTCCCCTATTCTTTCTCCATTGTTGGGTTCTTTCTTTCTCTGCTATTACTTTGAATAATGGGATCAACACTCTACTGTGGGTGAACTCGGAGGCTCGGTTCAACAAAATTTCAACGGTGAAAACGAGGGAAATTGGTGCTTTTGCAAAATCTACTTGATTAGGGTTTTAAGAACGTATGAATCAACAATGGTGGGAGAAGAAACTCTATTATCTGCACGTTTCGGTAATGGGATGGATCCCCCCCCCTTCTTTTTTTTGTTGGTTCTGTTCAAATCTTTTGCATTTTCCTACTTAACGTCGGGGTCCATTGTAAAGATGGATTTTTTTTTTGTGCAAATCATTGCTGTTATGGAATATATTCAAGTCCGAGAAAAGAAAAAGGGTTTGCTTTTTTATTGTGATGTTAGTTTTTGATTATCTTGGGAATGAATTGGTTTTGGAAAAGTTGGTTTTTCTTAAATTCCTAAACAATTTTCTGCTATTGAATTACGGGCAATTGAGTTTTGCCATTTGATAGTTCTGGGATGTCCTGTTTTTTCTCTCTTCTTTTTATGAGATGGATGTGACTCTAGACTTTGAATTTATTTAAATTCTACTTTGCACAATGTATGTTTGAGCCGTTTGGGAAAAAAAATTGTTGCAGAATGATATATGATTGACTTTTACAGCAGGACAAACTTAGTTGCAGAATTGTTTCAATTCTTTTGCAACGAATTTTTTTACTATGTGGATCAAATAAGATTGTACCTTGAAAAAGTAGTGTAATGATTTGGTGACAGTAAAATTGTGCGATAGTTTTCATGATTCTTGTGACCCTTGAAAACTGAAATGTGTGGAAGGGTAATATACTTGGCTTTTTCTGTACAATGATATTGAAATGTAACGATATATGTGTCCCTATGAATTGTGATGAAGGATTTTAGTCCGTATGACCTGAACCTATGAATTGTGATGAAAGATTTTAGTCCCTATGACCCGATAAAATCGGATAATGTGGCTCTATGAAATTGGATTGTGGCAAAGTATCTTAGTCCCTATGTCTCAAGAAAATCGGATACAATAATGTGTGGTCCTATGGAATTGAATTGTGATGAAGGATCATAGTCCCTATGACCCTAAAATATCGGATACATGATGCGTGGCCCTATGAAATCGAATTATGGCGAAGGATCTTATTCCCTATGACCCGAATATATCGGATATGATAATATGCTTGACCCTTATGTTGCAAAATGATGTTATTTTCCCTTTTTTGACCCATGAATATTGAAGTTTGATGGTATAGTTGACCTTATGACCTTAAAATTTGGTGAAGGGTTTCTCGTCCCCAATGTGGTTGGAATGTGGTGATGGATCTCTTGACTCCAAAATAGTATTTCCTTTCTCTGATGTGCTTTTGTTCATGCTTTGAAATTTATCACAACAGTTCAGTTAATTATGGTTTTTCTTATTGCAAGTAGCTTTGATTGCCAAACACATTGAGATAATTATTTTGTTGAAAAATGTTATGGATAAACAGAAAATAATTGAATGACTGAATTCATTGTCAATTTGTGTTTTACAAAATTTTGTGTGCAAATCGTTGCTCTTATGAAATATATTCATATCTTGGAAAAGAAAAAAGGTTTGCTTTCGATTATTGGTGCTATCTTTTCATTATCTTGGGGATGAGTTGGTTTTGGAAAGGTTGGTTTCTCTTTATTTCCCCAACTATTTTTCTGTTATTGAATTATGGGCAACTGAATTTTGCCATTTGGATTTGGAAGTTTTGGGATTCACAATTTTCTCTTCCATTTTTATGATTTGGATGGGACTCTGGAGTTTGAATTTATTTCAATTCTACCTTGCACCTTGTATGCTTGAGCCATTTGGGAAAAGAATTTGTTGCAGAATTGTTTCAATTCTTTTGTGATGAATTTTTTTTACTATGTGGATTAGATAAGATTTTTTCCCTTGAAAAAGTTGTGTAATGATTTGTTGATGGTAAAATTGTGCAATAATGTTCATGATGCTTATGATCCTAGAAAAATAAAAAGTGTGGAAGGGGTTGTTTAGTTGGCTTGTCTGTCCAATCATATTGAAATGTAATGACATATGTGGCCTTATGGATTGTGAATTTGTGATGAAGGATCAGTCCCTATGACTGGATAAAATTGTAATGATGATAATATGTGGCTCTGCAAAATTGGATTGTGATGAAGGATCTTAGGCTCTATGACCCGATAAAATCGGATACAATGATGTGTGGCTCTACGAAATTGAATTGTGATGAAGGATCCCTATGACCTGAAATAATCGGATATGATGATATGCTTGACCCTTATGTTAGCGAAATGATGTTATTTGGCTTTTTGGACCTATGAATATTGAAGTTTGATGGTATAGTTGACTATATGAAGTTGAAATGGTGAAAGATCACTTGGTTCCAAAATAGAGTTTTCTTTCTTTGATGTGTTCTGCTCATGCTTGAAATTTATTAGAAAAGCCAAATCTAGTTTTTCTCATGCAAGTAAATTTGCATATATAGGCTGCTAATTGCTTCGAGATAATTGAAAGATGTTATAGATAAACAAAAAACAATTTGAGTGATTGAATTCATTGTCAATTTGTTTATACAAAAAAAAGAGAAAAAAAAAACAGTACACACTCTTTGAATTTGTCATTCTAATTCTCTTTACTGATCTATTATGACAACATGTATGCTAATCTATGTCAATTAGTCTCAGAGAGTCTAAGATTCTTCATCAGTCTTAGCTCGAGGGAGATGTGAGTTGGTGGAATACATCTTCACTGCAAGGAATTGTTCAGACCTCCCTTGAGATGATCATATCCAAACTGTTGAATGCCCTGAGAAAATTAATGCAAAAAAAGAAATAGAAGATAAAAGAGAGAGAGCAAATGGTCTCATCATTAGGAACGGAAAGATTCTTCCTTTGTCTTCTAATTATTTCAAAGAATTTCATGATACAAATGTAGGTGAACATTTTGGATACTTTCGGACCTACAAGAGAATTTCTGGAGTGATGTATTGGGAAGGGATGAAAAGAAAAATTCTGCAATACATCAAAGAATGTGAGGTCTGCCGAAGGAATAAGCACCAGACATTGTTACTTGCTAGCCTGTTATAACCATTACCAATTCCCATAAATGTTTGGTCTGATGTATCTATGGACTACATTGGGGGACTACATTGGCTTTGGAAATAGACACTATTTTGGTGGTTGTGAATAGGATGATTAAATATGTTCATTTTTTTAGTCTAGCATACCTTTACACAGTCAAGGAAGTAGTTGATTTGTTTGCCAAAGAAGTGGTGCAACTTCATGGTTTTCTAAATTCAATTGTTCGAGATAAATTATTCAAGAGAAAATTTTAGGATGAGTTTAAGGAAGGTGGGACCACCCTCAAGATGAGTTGAACTTATCATCCACAAATGGAAGGTCAACATGGGTTGTCAATAAATGCTTGGAAACCTACTTAAGGTGTCTTATAGGTTCCAAGCCAAGACAATGGCCTAAATGGCTAGCTGTGGGTAGGACATTAACAAATTGTATGATTAATTGATCAAAACAATTAGAGTCTAGGAGTGAATTATTATTATTTTTTTGGACGTGTAGTGAATTATTTTAATTAGAAGACAACACTACATTCAGAAAGAGTGGAAGGGAGAAGAGCATACTAGCATTCTCTAAAACAGATATATAATAAGTTTTCCTTTGGAACTTAATTTTTGCAAGAACCATTCATTTTTGTTCGACTGATCGTCTATATTCACTTGTTCAGTATCTCATTTGAACGAGTTAGTTCATTAGAGAATTGAGATATAACAATAGCAACAAGTGTTTTAATTTGCAATACTATCTTGCCATAACTACTTTCTCATTCGGAAAATCTTTTTTACAATTCCATAGGAATGAAAGCAAAATGGAAAGTGTCCATAAGAAAAAGAATGAAGTGCCTTCTGTACAAATATGTCTCAACTAATTTATCTACATCCTAATAACATGATCTACATCCCATTCAAGTGAGAATCGATGTTTAGAAAGTCATCCTCATTGCACGGAATTATGAGACCACTCATTGGATGATCATATCCATATTTCTTCAACTTGACTCAACAATTCTTGAAATGAAGGTTGGTTCAAGTATGATATCAGAATCACGAACCGCCTCATGTTGTCTCCAACATAGACTGCAAGGTAGCCTTTTGGTATATCAATTCCCTTGGAAATTGTTTTTGTTGCCCTTTTAATACTTGGAATACGGAAATCCATGTTGTATAGTGGTTTTTTCAAAGAACTTGTATGAGAAATAAGTATTTGAGTTAGGATACTTGAGGATGCAAATGACTTGTGTTAATTTAGAACCCCAAGAAATTTGGTATATATAGATGCTAAGGGAAGTAGGGAATCTTCAAATCAATTTCCAACTGAAATTATTTTTGATGAGTGATAAAGGATCACATGGCATTGTCTTGGAGGTGTTTCTATGGATTGCTAAGTTGAAAAGGATTGCATACCCTACTTTCTGATACAGTGGCTAACAAATTACCCTCTTGAAAGCAAAGACATATGCATAGCATGGGTGACACCAAAAATATGTCCATGCATTAAACCATACATAATCTATTAATAGATATGCTTTAGACATCACACGTCCTCTTTTTCTTTCTCTTTTTCTCTCCCTTAGATTGACATTGATGTTGAAATGCATCTGCGAGGTGCCAACTTATACCAGATTGACTTTGAAAAATACTGTTACAAAGAGAACCAACATAGCATACATGATGACATGCCAGTGTATATATTCATAAAGTTCAAAGCATCCTCCAATCAGACTATAGATTTTGATTTATATATGCATTGAATTCCTTCTTTTTTCTTGGATAAAGATCATACAACAGTTAGATTCCTTTTTATTATTCTGAATTTTTGTAAGAATCATTGTATCATACCAAGAAAGACCAAAAGTGGAAAGTTTGATAATGGTTTTAGCTTCATACTCATGACAGCTGTTATACAAGTCACTGGCCTTTAGTCTATTTGGTTATTTTAGACCTAAAGTTTATTTGATTTGTTAAACTGACATTATTGGAAAGAAGGAAATATAGCAATGAATAAGTGGATTAAGATATCTTCAGATAGCTTCATACTCCCCTCGCATTAGTTAGTGTTTTTGGGCCGGACCGGCCCATGTTGTCATCGGCCCGTTTGTAGGACACGAGCGCGACCAACACCGTCTTCCCCGCCAAAATTCAATAGTATAAATATTAAATACGCAGACATTTTCTGTCGGAAAATTCATTGTCATTTGTCAGTTTTGTTTCTAGTTTCTACTGTCTTCGTTCTGGCTATTTCATTAGTAACTGTAGTTGGTTCATTGTCAAGAAAAGGAGGATATCTAATGGAACACGGCACTTTTCAGTTTTCACCCTTCATTCTAGCTTTCCTGATTTTCTTATCCTGCCGCCAATTCCATTGAAATGCACCGTAATCACACCGTTTCTTTTTCTCTTCTTTTAGTGTTTTGGTATTCTCAGGTGAAAAAGGTCGACCCTCCAAGAAACAGAAAACCGCGAAAGCCGTTAATTCTCTCCTACATCTCTGATATCAGTTCGTTTCTTTCATTCTCGCAAACTTCTGCTGTTTTGCTTACATTGTTTCAAACAGGGAGATGGCGAAAAAAGCATTGACGATGACGGTAATCTTCATTCACCGTCCAATTTTCAATTTCATGCAACCCTACTCTAGGGTTGAGGGGTTTTTGGCGTGAATCAGATGGTAGAACCAAATATTTTAGCAAATTGGAGTTGAAACCAGATAACCTAAATCGCCCTCTCCCTTGTACAAGCATGCTTACGATTTTCTCATTGCCATCACCGAACCTGTCTGCAGGTTCCTTGTTATTGGAATATATAAAAAGATGATGATTCCAGTACAAATATGCAATGTTGTGTTAAACGATTGGTGCTGCACAGACCGGAGTCAATGCATGAGTACAACCTTACTCCGCACTCCTTGTATGCCGCGGTTTCAGTAGGTCCGGAAACAGAAACAATCATAAATGTTTTGACCAAGTTGTCCAAGACCAAGCTTCCCAAAGAGATGATTAAGTTTATACATGATTCCACTGCAAATTATGGCAAAGTGAAGCCGGTGCTTAAGAAGAACAGCTACTTTGTTGAATCTCCTGTTCCTGAGGCATGTAGAAATGTCGGATGCCCCTAGCAAGCAATTTCTGCAAATGCTTTTTTCAGATCTTATGCGGTTCATACTTCAAATTTTTGCAGGTCTTGAAGACATTGCTCAGGGATAAAACTATATCTAGAGCAAGGATTGTTTCTGAGGTGCGTGATCGGATTTTCTTTCTGTTTAATATATTTGGGTGACTTTGGTTTGCCAAAATTGCTATGATTGTATATTATGTCTTTCTTCGTGTATTTGTTTTTCTTCCTCTTCCCCATATATAGGTGAAACTCAAATTCAGTATTGATTTTTATTTTTGTGGGGTACAAATGGGAATGGATTTACAATCAGCAAAGCAGCAGGTGAAATTGAAGGCACTCACGATGAGTTGTTCGATGAAGCAGAAGTAGCAGCTGTAGCTGAAGATAAAGAAGCTCATTCATTTGAAATTGATCCTTCTCAGGTAACATTGGTCAAGCTGTAAAAAGGAATGTGATATTTCTTTTTTGAGCACCTTAATCCATTTGTTTTCTCAACCTGACTGCATATAGCAAGACTTGGAACATAATGGTGCCAGATTATATGTCATTCATGTCCTAAATTAATGCAATAAATTGATTATTTTGAATATAAGAAGGCAAAAATTGAGTATATGAGGTGTCAAAATCCTTCACATGTTCAGTGCTTATAAGAAAGTTGAGATTGTCATTGCAAATGTAACGAAAGCTAATTTGAATATTTGGTTAGATTGTTATTAGAAAACAGGATAGAATTGTTGCAGTTGCTTCAAATCATATATTATATTTGTATGTAGGTTGAAATGGTAAAGCAACGGTGCTTGCTAAATGTATTAAATTATCCCATGTTGGAGGTGTATGACTTCAGAAATGATACAGTGATTATAATTTTTCTGGATCATAATCAATATGTTTATATATGCCAAGCATTGCAACTTTATGGCTTTGGACTTTAAATTAGTTTATCTGCTGCTCATGCAGTTACCCTGTTTTAATGGTGCAGGTGAATCCAGACATTGACATGGAACTAAAGCCTCAAGCACAACCTCGACCACATCAAGAGAAGAGCCTTAGTAAAATGTTTGGAAATGGTAATGCTGATATATTTTGCATGCACATGTATCTTTAAATTTCCTCTCTAGTTAAAAAATAAAAAATAAAAAAATCTTTACAGTTCCTCTTAACATGTTAAACTCTATGAGCACCCATCAGTTGTTTTTTAGAATTGATCGATCTGACTTCTTGAGTTGTTTGACTTGAGATATAAAAAATAATATTCCATCTTTCTGTGTATTTTGAAGACTACAATATTCGGGACCACTGTTAAACCATGCAGTGTATTATGACAAAAATTGAAGTAAAGGAAACATACACACCTTGGAACATATTTTTGCAGTGTGCAAGCCTATCAATGGTCCTTCCTCACTTGGAAACCTCATGTAATGAGCTAGTGGTATGGCGTTTGGATGATTTGTAGTAGGTATATATTTAATCTATATGCATTAGTTTTTACCCAAGAAAATATTTGGTTATTTATTTTATGGAAATTTATGAGTTGGTATGTTTATGTTTTTAGTTTAAAAAAACTGCTTAGAGATAATTGGCTTGTGGTGTGGCTGTATGGGGTTTGGATTAGAATGACTTCAGCAACATAAGTGCATATTGAAAATTAAATTACTTCTGGCTGCAATTTTATTGTCTTCCTCCCAGGTAGAGCAAGATCTGGTATAATAGTTCTCCCACGTGGCGCTGGAAAGTCCCTAGTTGGTGTTTCTGCAGCTTGCCGGATAAAAAAGAGCTGCCTTTGTTTGGCAACAAATGCCGTCTCTGTAGATCAGTGGCCTTTTTAGTTTAAACTTTGGTCAACTATCCGTGATGAACAAATAACATCTGATAGCAAAGAGAGATTCCATGGTAATGCTGGAAATGTTGTGACAACATATAATATGATTGCTTTTACTGGTAAACTGTCTGAAGAATCAGACAAGATCATTGAAGAAATAAAAAATAGGGAATAGGGATTGCTCCTCATGGATGAGGTTGTCATGCTAAATTATGGTTGTATCCTTCTGGCTTGAATTCTTAAATAGACATAAATTTTGCTCTCACTGAGTATGCCATGAAACTCCACAAGCCTATGATATATACTGCTACTAGGTGCTGTTGACATATATTATTACTATATATATAATTTGTGGTTCTCTTTCTACGGTACCTTATATTCTGATGTGTTATCTGCAGCCATGTCGAGCGGACAAAAATTCTTCAAGCCTTCAAAACTAGCAAAGACGTCAACACTATTTTCCTTTCCAAGGTCTTTTCCCATTTTCCTATACTTCCATTTTGAGAATTATCTGCTTTATTCTGCTTGGATATGTCAAAGCATATGTTGGTAGGTCCATCCTATCGACCTTGATGAATGTCAAGTTCGAACTGATGTATTTTTGCAAGTTTTGTTGTATTGATTGGTTTTATAAAAGATCTAGTATGTTTTATAGTTGTCTGCCTCAATGCTGCCTGTTTGATATTATTGATATATTATGTGCGATTTCCTTTTTAATTGTACAGAATAACATACAATGATCTAATCCTAGCACCTCTCTAAAATTTTCAGGTGGGTGACAACTCTATTGATATCCCTGAAGCAAATTTAATAATTCAAATCCCTTCTCATGCCGGTTCAAGGCGTCAAGAAGCCCAATGTTTAGGGGGTATATTCTCAGGGCAAAGGTTAGTTTCTGAACTTCCTCCACATGTAATACTATTATTACTTAACTTATTGGGGCAGCTATGATTACGTATTTTATGAATAATTTGCAAGCACCACTTAAAATCGTTGCCCGTGAACCTACCATATGGAAGATTTTAAACTTAAAATGTTGTTGAGAAAAGTAGGAAGTTATCTGCCCTTTGTATAGTCATTTTGTCTTCAATGAGTTATTGTGTGTGCCTATGTAATGGCTGATAATTTTATTTTCAAATAAATCAATTAAATCAGGGAAAACCTCAAGATAGGATGGCAGGTGGTAAAGAGGAGTATGACGCATTTTTTTATTCGCTTGTGTCAACAGATACCCAGGTAAGCATTCGTTTTATGCCGGGCTTTGTATTTTTTAATCAAAGAATCATGACAAACTTATAGAATTAGGAATTGTGGTGTAATGTACCTTTTTCATTGCTTGGATTTGCAGGAGATGTATTACTCAATTAAGAGATAACAATTTTTAATTGATCAAGGTTATAGCTTTAAGGTAATTTCTTTTTAATTTTATGTTCCCAACTTTTTGCAGTTGTAGTTATTTTTCTTGAAAGATTGCTCAATTGTTTTACTCTATTCCAATGTTGGTTTGTTAGGATGCAAGTTTTCTAAGAATTGACTTATAATAATTTGGAATGTCCCAAAAGTTCCTTTTGATAATATATTTATTTTATAATGGTTATATCCATGAAGTATACTTGACAACTATGAGTAAGGTGTACGATGCTGAAGTACACTTGGATGAAATTAAGCTTCCTTGTGGTGTATTGTTATCTGCTATCATCTGTGAAAGGTACCAGACCACAGAGGGTGATCTTGAAGGAGAAGAATCAGACGAAAAGTGGATAGAGAAAGAGAACAGAGAAAACAGAGAAGAGAAGGGATCTCATTGATTGAACTAAGAGTTGAATTACAAAGTTGCTGTTACAAGGTGATGAGGAGGATTATTTATATGGAATGAGACTGAGCAGTGAGCTGGACTGAGCAGTGAAGCTTCCAGTACCTTCTAGTAACTAACTGACTAACTGAAAGGGGGAAGTGGAGCCTAACAGAATTAACAGCCTAACTGAATTAACAGAAAGCACATTACACATTCTAAATGTGCCAAAATCTAACTATGCCATGACTCCTATCATCATCTCTAGTTATATGCCTTTGTTGACTTGACTGCTAAAACACTGGTTGACGCCTAGCATCATCATCACCTCGAGTTGTTGTCATTTGGACCAGTGATTTGCTGCTGATTGTGAACACTCAACTTGCCCCGAAAGTGAAGAAAGCTCTCAGAGGGTACTGCCTTTGTGAGAATGTCTGCTATTTGTACTGAGCCTGGAATGTCGCTGATCCGGATTGCCTTGCTATTAACATGGTCACGAACAAAATGTAAGTCTATTTCAAAATGCTTAGACTTGGAGTGCAGAATGGGATTAGCAGTAAGTAGGACAGCACTCAAGTTATCACAGTATAGCATTGGTGCTTCTGGTGGAGGATGCAGCAGCTCCCTCATCATAGTCTTTATCCAAGTCAGCTCTGCTACTGTCTCTGCCATACTCCTGTACTCAGCTTTAGTGCTGGATCTAGTTACCACTGTCTGCTTTTTTGATGTCTAGGAGATTAGATTTGCCCCAAGAAAAATACAGTAGCCACTGGTGGATTTCCCATCATCTGGGTCTCCAACCCAATCCGAGTCACTGTAGTTATCCCCAAGGAAGTCTCCCGTTTTAGATGCAAGCCATAGCTAGATGTCCCACTGAGTTACCTTAGTACTCGTTTGACTAATTTCCAATGAGACTCTAAGGGAGCTTGGACAAACTGTGACAGTTTGTTGACTCTGTAGCATATTTCAGGCCTGGTTATTGTTAAGTATTGCAAGCTGCCAATGATTGACCTGTACAGCTGTGGATCAAAGAAGCTTGATCCTCCAAGAGTTGTGATCTTTACTGTGGAGGGCAAGGGAGTGTGACAGGGTGCACAGCCCACCATGCCAGCTTCCTTTAGGACTTCACTGATGTACTTTTGTTGAGTAAGCACCAGCCCTCCATCACAGGTTTTGTTTACTTGAATTCCAAGAAAATAGTGAAGGTCTCCCATGTCCTTCAAGGCAAACTTATCATTCATTTTTGCTATGACATCCTTCACGAGCTCTGGAGACTCCCCAGTTACTATGATATCATCAACATACACAAGCACATAGGTCTTTAGTCCACTGAGTTCCTGAAAGAAGACTGAGATATTAGACTTTGTGGCCTCAAAGCCAATCTCTCTTGGGGCTTGTTTCAACCCATAGAGAGCTTTGGTGAACTTACACACCAATGAGGGATCTCCTTGCTCATAGCCAGGAGGCTATTTCATGTAGACTTCCTCTGTTAAGTCACCATGAAGGAAAGCATTGTTGACATCGAGCTGCCTAATTGTCCAAGACTTTGATACAGCAATAGAAAGTATGAGTCTAGCTCAACACTTGCAGGACTTTGATACAGCAATAAAAAGCATTCCCTTTTTTTTGTTGGTTCTCTTTATAAAGATGTTTTTCCGTTCAAATCTTTTGCATTTTGCTACTTAACGTCGGGGTCCATTGTAAAGATGGTTTTTTTTGTGCAAATCATTGCTGTTATGGAATATATTCAAGTCCGAGAAAAGAAAAAGGGTTTGCTTTTTTATTGTGATGTTAGTTTTTGATTATCTTGGGAATGAATTGGTTTTGGAGAAGTTGGTTTTTCTTAAATTCCCAAACTATTTTTCTGCTATTGAATTACGGGCAACTGAGTTTTGCCATTTGATAGTTCTGGGATGTCCTGTTTTTTCTCTCTTCTTTTTATGAGATGGATGTGACTCTGGACTTTGAATTTATTTCAATTCTACTTTGCACAATGTATGTTTGAGCCATTTGGGAAAAGAATTTGTTGCAGAATGATATATGATTGACTTTTATAGCAGGACAAACTTAGTTGCAGAATTGTTTCAATTCTTTTGCAATGAATTTTTTTACTATGTGGATCAAATAAGATTTTGTCCCTTGAAAAAGTAGTGTAATGAATTGTTGACGGTAAAATTGTGCGATAGTTTTCATGATTCTTGTGACCCTTGAAAACTGAAATGTGTGGAAGGGTAATATACTTGGGTTTTTCTGTCCAATGATATTGAAATGTAACGATATATGTGTCCCTATGAATTGTGATGAAAGATTTTAGTCCCTATGACCCGATAAAATCGGATAATGTGGCTCTATGAAATTGAATTGTGGCAAAGTATCTTAGTCCCTATGTCTCAAGAAAATCGGATACAATAATGTGTGGTCCTATGGAATTGAATTGTGATGAAGGATCATAGTCCCTATGACCCTAAAATATCGGATACATGATGCGTGGCCCTATGAAATCGAATTATGGCGAAGGATCTTATTCCCTATGACCCGAATATATCGGATATGATAATATGCTTGACCCTTATGTTGCAAAATGATGTTATTTTCCCTTTTTTGACCCATGAATATTGAAGTTTGATGGTATAATTGACCTTATGACCTTAAAATTTGGTGAAGGGTTTCTCGTCCCCAATGTGGTTGGAATGTGGTGATGGATCTCTTGACTCCAAAATAGTATTTCCTCTCTGATGTGCTTTTGTTCATGCTTTGAAATTTATCAGAACAGTTCAGTTAATTATGGTTTTTCTTATTGATTGCCAAACACATTGAGATAATTATTTTGTTGAAAAATGTTATGGATAAACAGAAAATAATTGAATGACTGAATTCATTGTCAATTTGTGTTTTACAAAATTTGTGCAAATCGTTGCTCTTATGGAATATATTCATATCTTAGAAAAGAAAAAAGGTTTGCTTTCGATTATTGGTGCTATCTTTTTATTATCTTGGGGATGAGTTGGTTTTGGAAAGGTTGGTTTCTCTTTATTTCCCCAACTATTTTTCTGTTATTGAATTACGGGCAACTGAGTTTTGCCATTTGGATTTGGAAGTTCTGGGATGCACAATTTTCTCTTCCATTTTTATGATTTGGATGGGACTCTGGAGTTTGAATTTATTTCAATTCTACCTTGCACCTTGTATGCTTGAGTCATTTGGGAAAAGAATTTGTCGTAGAATTGTTTCAATTTTTTTGTGATGAATTTTTTTTACTATGTGGATTAGATAAGATTTTTTCCCTTGAAAAAGTTGTGTAATGATTTGTTGATGGTAAATTTGTGCAATAATGTTCATGATGCTTATGATCCTAGAAAAAATAAAAAGTGTGGAAGGGTTATTTAGTTGGCTTTTTCTGTCCAATCATATTGAAATGTAATGACATGTGTGGCCTTGTGGATTGTGAATTTGTGATGAAGGATGAGTCCCTATGACTGGATAAAATTGTAATGATGATAATATGTGGCTCTGCAAAATTGGATTGTGATGAAGGATCTTAGGCCCTATAACCCGATAAAATCGGATACAATGATGCGTGGCTCTACGAAATTGAATTGTGATGAAGGATCCCTATGACCTGAAATAATCGGATATGATGATATGCTTGACCCTTATGTTGCGAAATGATGTTATTTGGCTTTTTGGACCTACGAATATTGAAGTTTGATGGTATAATTGACCTTGTGACGCTGAAATATGGCGACGGATCTTTTGGCTCCAATGTGGTTGAAATGTGTTTGAGGGATATGCAAATCTGTTCCATTACCAACTATGACTTGTTCATTGCCACAATACTCCTCCTTCTCTAACAGATTCTGCTCATTATGAATCATGTGATGCGTAGCCCCTGAATCAGAATATCAGCTTGGATCCTGAACTGTGGCAGGTGTTGCTAGGACATTGCAAAAATTTGCATGAGGCTGAGAAATCTGTTGAGAGACCTGGTTGCTGTACCAGAATTATTTCCATCTCTACTAGTGTATCTTTCATTATTGTAAGCCTGGTTGTTTCCACTGCTGTAACTTTCATTACTGTATCCTCCATTTTCATAATCTCCTTCATAAGGATCTTCGCTGTACCTATACCAGCAAGTCCTTGTTGTATGGCCTAGTTTGTTGCAAACTTGACACTGAGGTCTGTCATTCATATAACCTCTTGTGTTGTGCACTCTTCCTCCTCTATTGAATTGACCTCTACCAGCTTGAAACTGTTCCTGTATCGAGGGATCTTGAGCAAATCTTCCTACAATGAAGGCACCTCTGCCTCCTCTAAACATCCTTCCTCCTCTTCCTCGAAAGCTGCCTCTGAAGTTTCCTCTTCCAAATTGAGCAATGTTGGCTTGGACAAACGGTTCTGGCTTCCTGAACCTAGAAAGCATGCTCTCATGTGCAAGTCATAACGCCTCTAGCTCAGCCACTGTTATGCTTTGAGCTCTTGCTAGCACAGAGGTGTATAGGAATACTCAGTGAGGCCATGCAGGATTGCATTTACATGATCACTCTCATTGATTGACTCTCCAATAGAGACTAGTGCATCAATTGCACCTTTAATCGAAAGCACATACTGTCACTGATGCTCCGATCTGAAATGTGCTGAGTTTGTGCTTCAGTTGCATTACCTTTGCCTTGATCTGAGAAGCGAAATGATCCTCCAATCTCTTCCACACCTGATGCGTGTAGGTGCAACCAACCATTCATGTAGTGAATGGCTTGCTCATTGAGGCTAAGAGCCAAGATTTGAGTAACGCATCCTGCCTTTTCCACTGTTGATATTGTGGATTCAACACTGCATCCGTTTCATCATCTATAACTATATACTGTTGAGGAATTCCCTTTCCTGTGACGTGACTCAGCATATCATTTCCTTCAATTGTCGAGAATGCTTGATCTTTCCACTGCAGAAAGTTGTCCTCATCCAGCTTCATTGAAATTGGTGTTGCGATGAATCCCTGAGCCATTGTGTGTGGCTTTGATTTTCTTGTTCTTGTGATTTGGATCTTGCGGAAGTTATGGCACCATATGCTCTGATACCATGAAAGGTACCAGACCAGAGAGGGTGATCTTGAAGGAGAAGAATCAGACGAAGAGTGGATAGAGAAAGACAACAGAGAAAACAGAGAAGAGAAGGGATCTCATTGATTGAACTGAGAGTTGAATTACAAAGCTGCTGTTACAAGGTGATGAGGAGGATTATTTATATGGAATGAGACTGAGCAGTGAGCTGGACTGAGCAGTGAAGCTTCCAGTACCTTCTAGTAACTAACTGACTAACTGAAAGGGGGAAGTGGAGCCTAACAGAATTAACAGCCTAACTGAATTAACAGAAAGCACATTACACATTCTAAACGTGCCAAAGTCTAACTATGCCATGACTCCTATCAATCTGATTGCTTGTTTATGCTATGCCGTGTTTGGTGAAAAGTAAATGTAGGTAACAAAACTATATATAAAATCAAAGTCTGAATATTAATACAGGGGCTCGTTCTTTTTTTTCTTTCCAATTCTCCTAGAAAATGTTGCATAATTGCCCAATTTTTTAGAAAATGTTTCATTAAGTGTTGCATAATTGCCATGCTATATCAATTGCAATTCATCTTGGCCATCGGAAGTGTTTTACCAAGATTTTAGTTGGTATATGCTTAGCTTTTGATTATACTTGACAGGTAATTACAAGCTTGCCTCCATCTGATGAAGGGCTTCGTTTGAGCTATTATCATCTTGAGGATCAACTTGCACTTCTTGCAAAGGTCTCCATTTTCATTCTGTTTAGAATTGGATTCAAATTTTTTCCAAGGAAAACAACTGACGCCCATCTATCTGGTATTGAATGCTGGTGATGATGCTGTTGGATCGGAACAACTAGAAGAAGATACAGATGAAATAGCTCTTCATGGTGCCCGTCGTTCTCAAACATCAATGAGCACCTTGTCAGGTGCAAAAGGGATAGTGTACATGGAGTACAGGTTTGTTATTCTCTTTGTTTGCCTGCTACATTAAAGTGTACTGCGTGTTAATCCATCTTGAGTTGTTGAATTTTGTTGTTCTTTACAACCTTAATTTGTTAACTACACATCTGTGGTGATCAACTTTCTTCCGCATGCAGTACTGGGCATAACACCGTCAAGCACAGATAAAAAATAAGCCAAAGGATCCATCAAAGAGACATTTGTTATTTCAAAAACGATATAGTTCAAACTGAAGCAAGCAGGGTATTGTGCAAGATAGTGATCAATAGAGTTTACAACCTGTTAATATAATGCTGTTCTCCCTCCCTGTAACAAAGTACATGTAGATATAAATCATTTGCCCCCT
>NC_029787.2:101844132-101862916 GCF_000816755.2 Arachis ipaensis | reverse complement strand
TAAAGCGTTGTATCTGATTACTTTTTTGGAAAAGCTTGCTTACCCTGTGCCTAAGGTGCATTTGTGATTTGCAATCTTAGAGATGAAGGGAGGGACGCAATGAATAAAGTGGAGAGTTCATTTTACTCTCCAATTTATTCCCTTTCCTTTCTTTCCCTCTTTGACCTCAATTCACAAATGTGCAGTCTAAGGGGCCTTTTCTGGTTTTTCTACTAGTTGGAGCACAGAATATCAATAGCACTCATCTGGCATCTCTTCCCAAAGGAAACAAAGTCAATTCAGGTAGTTAGGTCTTCCATAACAGTTGTTGCACCATCTGTGTAAATGGCTCCAGTGCATGGATGTGAATGCAACTGGCTTGATCATCTTGAATTTAATTGTTTGTGTACATACATATGACATGTACTAATCTAGCTTTTCTCAAATTTTTAGTTTGTCATGGAGTTTCATTTGAGAATGAATTTCAGGTTCTACCATAAGCAGCAGTCAGGAAAGACTGAAGAATAGAAGCTGAATTTTAATCTTGTCTAATCCTCACCCAAAACAGCTAGGCCCTATGTTGAAATAGCTATGCACCTTTGGGGCATATTTCGAAAGTAAAAACTCGAGTAAAAGTTGCACTTGCACCTCATATTTCTAAAATATTTGCAAGAAATAGGCTTTCCCATACTGCTATATTATTATTATTATTGTTGTTGTTGTTTGGGTTAGAAAATTCTAATCTCATATTTGAAAATTTCGTGCTGATCTGCTCTCTGAATGTGTTGCCTAATTCGTAATTGCGTATAATTATGCAGGCTGGCTAATCAGATTGTTGCTCTAGAAAGTAGGTGAAGTGGTTCGCAGACACCAATCAACCATGTAAGAAAACACAAGGTACCTCTAAAATAGAGTACAACATGCTGATTTATGCTATTGCAAATTTCAAGTCTTCCTTTTTTTGGTTCATCTCGGTGTATTTCACTTAATTTGTTCAAATTATTCAATAATTAGATGGTTGGGTGTGTCTTGGATCACTTCTGCTTTGATAATTTGTACTAGATACTTATGGAGTAATTAGGATGATTTATATTTTAACGGTGTTATGTTGAGGCTTGAGAGTATCCGTGCATAGTGTGAGCTAACAAACTTCATATTACTACTCATGTGCTCGTTCTGTTGTTTTTTCCCCCTGCAACTTTTCTCAGTTCTTTTGAATTTTGATTAACTAATTGATAGTGGAGTACGAATTCAGAGATGTACAGGGCAGAGAACAGTGGAAATCACTAATCATGTCACTGTCAGATATTTGGTAAGAGGCCCACAAGAAGCACACTAGAGAGAGAAAACGAATTGATGGTTGCTTTTTGTGGATACTTTAGATGTTGGTGAAGGAACCTCTTGTCCTTGCAAAGACCTAATAAGGAGATCTAGCATTTGACTACTTTTGGGACATTCTCTTTGCTTTTGGCTTATGTGCAAATTGTATTTGATCATGAATCCCATTCCAAGATAAAGAGCTACTCATTACACCATGCTCGTGTGAAAGAAAAGTCAGCTAACCTACCTCAGCAATCGTTAAACATTTCATCTTTTCTCACCGGCATATGATTGACTTTCACAAATTCAAAGCCTTCAAGGCAAACATTAGACATTACACACATGCATTTGTCACCATTAATGTCTATTAAAGGGAAAATAAAACTCATTAAGGGAAGAAAAAAGAAGAAAGAAGTAACACTTTGTGGAAGCAATAACTCCCATTCTTAGGCATAGTCTGAGTGTGATGAAGTTGAGCCACTTTTGGTGACCATCTTGTGCTCATGGGATTCCCCACTGAAGCTAAAAGGTGCATTTCCAGTCTTACCCCTGACAAAAGTTCCATCGACATTAACATATTAACATGAGCTCTTTTCTTGTCTGCCAGATCACATATATTTTATGTAACTTGGCTTGTCCACTAAGGGCTCACACCATGGCATTCGTGCGAAGAAAACAATAAAATATCGATTTTGTGTTTGATTATCGTCAATCAAATCGCTAGAAATATATTCTATCGAACAATGGAACCTTCGATGTACCAATCATAAGCCTTTTGTTGGACTAAAGAAAAGGTCTAACCCTGTCCCTGTTGGACAACTTTCCTAAGCACTTATTATTTCCCCCTATATCTCACGGGAATGAAATTCGTTCTCCGTTGTCTGTAAATACGGCTAGGCAAATCATCTAATAATCTATAGCACTGCAATGATAGGATGTTGAAGTGTTTTTTGATATTCATTCTTGCTGGTCAAAAGTGGGTGTTTGGAATCATTATGGATGCTTAATTAAGATCAATTTTATAAGCATTCTTTTCTTACTGCTCTCCCCATTAAAGGCATTGTCTCCCTCTATTTTCAATTACATTCTCATTATAACAGGAAGCTAGTTACTTCATTATTATTTAACTATGAAGAATTCTAGGACCAGATGGTATAGAAAAGGCACTCCAACGTCTAAGTCATTGTGTATTAGAGCAATATTCTTTGTTATCCAACTATAACTTGGTTTTTAGCACACATTTTATTTTCTGTAACTGATTTGGAAAAGTAACTGCTCTTGTCGAGTTATTCCTAGTAGAAGATTTATTGATGAAAAAAAGGGTAGCTTATGGAGATTATAAACTGTGATAAACAACAATGGATATATTTTTAGAGAAGCAGCACGAGCTTTATAAATTGAAGCATCTCTTTTGGTCTGGCACTATACCATATATAAATATAAATGATTGACATTGTTTAGCTGAGAATCTGTCAAAACGGTCTTGGTATCTGTTTGCTGTGTTGCTCTGTCTTCAAAATGTTCTTTTTCATTTTCAGCATAAACTGATGTTGTGATAGCATCCTGTACAGAGTGGAACTTCCTTCCATTTCTCACATTATATATATATTATGTGCGAGTGAGTATTGCTGCCAAAATGGCAGCTCAACACATGTTACCGCACTTTATACCAGTGTATGGCATCTAAATAGCTTCACATTTTTTTAATTGGCCATTAAATTGCGTCTTTATGCTCTGAAGAGCAAAAGTATGCAACTTTGTGCTTTTGAAAATCGAAGCTAATTCTTAAAAATAGTTTATTAGTGTTTATCGAAAATACGAGGGATAAATTTAAAATTAACAAAATGTCGATGCAATTTTTTTAGTTTCTGAAAAGGTGGGGTGAATTACAATTTTTTATTAAAAATTTTTAAGAAGTAATTCACTTGGACAAATTGTATTTTTTTTTTAAAAAGGGCAAACTGTAAATAGTTTATTAATTCGTCCGTCAAATTGTTTGTATACCATAACTCAATAAATAAACAATTCCGCTATATCTATATCCTTCGTAATAAACATTAGAGTAAATTGACAATTAAATCATCGAACTAATTTGTTTTCAAAGTAAAAAAATATCAATTAGGCTTTCTACGATAATAGGCGGTGGATATGTATATTTTTCTGTCAATAAATAGTGTGAAACAAAATAAAATTGTATAATGGTGCGAATCCTGATGTTATTATATGTGTATAGAAATGATGTAGTTTCGGATAGTAAAATATTTTATTATTTTTTAAATTTTCATATAATTTTTATCAACTGTTTTTTATTTATCACGAATCCTACTAAAATAAGTAAAGTTTTGCTCTAAAAATTATTATTTATGTGATAATTTTTCATAAATAAACACATAACAGTAATTAACGGTATATATAAGTATCACTATTAAGTTTTACTAGATAAATTAATAGAAGGATATAATGTATCTATCGTTTGCTATTGTAAAAAAATTTATTGTCACTTTACTCTAAGCATCAATACCATTTTCTTTAATTTGTTAATAGAAAAATAATTTAAATATATAATTAATTAATAATAATTATATTTTTATATGGATGTCAATAGTATAGTATATAAATATTGCTTTTCATAAACTTTTATGCAATTCACTTTCTCTATTAATAAAAGAGAATCTTTTGCCTTCCATGATTCTGTATTGCAGGCTCATCACCGAAATGCCCAAGCCTAGTCCTACTATTATTTCCATTCACCGTTGGTTTACCGTTTACATTTTTTAAAGAGTAAAGTATCGTTTTTGTCTCCAACATTTGGGGTAAGTTCTATTTGTGTCTCTAACGTTTAAATCGTCTTATTTGTATCCTAAACTTTATAAATGGTTCAATATTATCTTACTATCAATTATACTAACAAATCAGATTATATTTTTTAATTATTTTCACTTGGATGTATTCATTTTCAATTAGGTCTCACTTGGATATGTTCGATTTTAATATTATACCCACTATTTGTATTTAGATTCAATTATGTCTCTAGAAAAGTGAATTATGTAAATGTTGTAGGAATTAGTTTCAACATTTGATGAGCTATTTTTTAGAGTAGATCATTGATTTTATCCCAAACATTTGTATTCTAACTTTAAGAATAGATTTTTAAAACTCAAATTAAAGCGCTCATGATGTGTAATCGACGGCAGGATAACATTGAATCACTTTTATAAACGTTAGGAATACAAATAGGACGATTTGAACGTTAGGGACACAAATAAAATTTACCCCAAATGTTGGAGACAAAAAAGATATTTTACTTTTTTTTTTTTAAATGAAAAGGTTTTCACTTTCAAGAAGATAGGTTAGAATATTATCCTTTTTTTTTTCCGTAGTCTACGATTAATTATTAATTTAGGAACGTTGTATTTCAAGAAAATAGGAAAAGTTGTGTTGGGAAGCTGAAATTAATCATAAGTAGTCCACTTCTGCTGAAATTATGTTTATTTTCATTCTGACTTCCAATTCGCGAGAAAAATTTATATATCAGTTAGAAGGAGGTATTGAAATTGAATTTGCACTTTGGCAAACCCATCATTCTTGTGTGCTAAGTCATCATTACGGCCGAAGATTTGACGGCACTAGATTGTAAAAATATAAACTAATTAACCTTTATATCCTTGGAATTTGTTTGACTGGTGTTTGATTGGAAGATACAATTCCCACTGCACTAAATTGTTATTTTGAAATTAAAGAGACTACTATTTTAGTTATTTATCAACCTTTTTTTTTCTCCCCCAAAAAGGCAAGCACAAAAATTTTCGCATTTGCTATTTCATATGTTTTTTGAGAGTCAAATTGTGAAGATTACGATTTACGAGCCAATTTGAACCTATAGTCCTATACCATTGAACTGTTCTAGGAATGTTGCGGCACATCTCACAGTCGATTATCATTATTCGTTTTGACTCCAATATAAAAAAGCGATTATGCGGTAATTGGGTTGAATGCAATAAAAAATAAAAAATCACCGAAGATGAAATGTAGTGGCATGTTGTGAGGAACAACTTGTGATTTTCGTTAGTTAAGCCAAGTTGACAATTTGTGGTAGCTGAGTAGCTGCATAGCTAGAAAATGCTATGCCACATTCTGCTCTAAAAAATTGTTAAATATCGAGTTTGCGGTGACCGGGGTACCTACTTACTAGACTCCACATGGGGGTTCGAATTGAGAGAGAAGAGACAAATGATAAGTTAAAAGTTGTTGTGTAAATAAAATTTAGAACCACATAATTTTTATTTTGGTATATGGTATAAGTTGAAGACGAATGGATGAAATATATATATAATAAGTTTGGTGTAAGGGCTTACTAGAAAGAAAAGCATATTTACTATATCATGTCATGATTATGGGATAAGTGATATTATTATTTATTATCTATACTCTAATTGGCGACAATCAATCATAACCTGGAAGAAAAAAAAAGAAAAACAGAGAGAAAATAGGGGCCAAGAATAACTTAACTATAAACTAACTAGGGGCTCCCTCCTCCAAGTACCCAACTTCTTCATATTTGACCTCATCAATACCTCATATTCTACATATTTTGACTTTGTTATCTGTTTCTTAAAAATGAATTTCTTTAATTACCACCAACAACAGAACTCTGCTGTTAGAAACGAAAGTACTGAAACTGATTAGGTCCATAAGCGTTGACTGTTACATCCTCCTGCTCTTCATGCAACTGCAACCCTTCAATCTAATATTATAACAATATATGATAAGTTCAAATAAGCGATTTATGTATTCATGTTGGAATTTGATAGAGAAATAGTAGTTTACCCAGAAATCGACTTCTTCGTCTTCATCATCTCGGGCTGAACATGGAGCGTTGTGATTTGGAATAGGAATAATGTCGCGCTCCTCGTCGTTGCGTGCGAATCTGCCACGTATGCGCGGTCGATTGTCGGCTAGTGTTATACATTTCTTTCTTTCTTTTTCAATTAATTTTTATTTTATCAATAAATTATTAAACTAATTTGTTTGAAATTGATTATCAAAATAGTTTGGTCAGTACTAATATTAATACCATATTTTATTCTAATTATTCATCTTAATTATTATACATACCTTGATGGTTTTGTTGAAGTTCCTCTGGCTTCTCTTGGCTCTATATTTTGATATTCTTTCTTTTCTTTCTTCAGCACTATAACGCCCTACTTTGAAATTCGGTTCCTCCAACAATGATCCTTCCCTTTGACACTTCTGATACATGATCATTTTTTCAGTCAAACAATTAATCAACTTACAAAAGGAAATAATAATGCATAAAATATGTTTTTGATTATTTAATTTGTACCTGCAGATCTCCAGTGCTGCACACCCTCCTCATTTGTCCATTGAAGGCACTGTTTTCAGGTGAACTCATATCATGTCTTTGAAAACTTGGAGATTCCATGTTGTTATTATTATTATTGTTGTTTAGTGTGTCAGAGTGATTATTTTGGAACAGAAAATTCCCAGGTTTGCCATGAAAGGAGTTGCTGCTGAAACTCCTCTGCATGTATTTTGCCACATTCTCAGCACCGCTATAACTGTGGGGAAAAAAGTGTTGGTGATTATGATTATTATATCCATAATCAAATTCAACAGCGATTTGGCACTCCTCGCTCTTCACTACTTGTGTCACATCAAAACCCGATGAGAAACTTGCAAAGTCACTCTCCAAATTGGGATCAACACGGTTGTTCTTGTTGTTGGCCTGAAGGCTAAGGTTTTCTAAGTGCGTACTTGGAGGAGAGAAAGAAAAGAAGCAAGATGAAAAAGGGTCAACAGAAGAAGAAGAAAGAGCCTCATCGAACATGCTTTGGTTGCTCGAACAGTGTTGACCAATATCATTAGTAGTGCTGTTTTCGAAGAAAGGAAAAGGGTCAGTGAGAAAAGCAAGGTCTCCTCCATCAGCAGTGACCATGTCTGAGCTTGAATGTGCTTGGAAAGTGGTTTCAAATGAATACAGACCAGAAGACATTGAATTGAAAAATGAAAAACAGGAACAAGCAGCTAGTTGTGTTTTGTCGTTACAATGAACAAAAATAGAAACGAAATAAAAACAAAATTATGACGATGAGGGGTGCTATTTTGTCAGTGTATTATTATATTGGTAACTTGTTGAACAACAAGACATAATCCAAGCTTATGTTACTTTCTTCAATGACGTTCCATTCATCTCTGCTTCAATGCTTATATATACAAGAATGATTAAATAACATATTTACAAATTTGCACATTTGCCCCTCCTCTTTCAATATTCTACTTCTACTACATGCCTTCCAGTTGACTGGTGGGGTCCTTTTTAATTAATTTTAAATAATTCCCTGTCGCCGGAATTCATTTGATATTTTTTCAATTTTATACTATTATTATATTTAATCTCTGATCAGGGGATGGTCAATAATCTTTTATTTCTCTTTTTGGTGAATCATTCTACTAGCTAGCATTACGTTAACTCATTGGTTGAATAAACAGGTAGAAAGTTTAATTTTGGGCTACTGTTCTGTTGAACGAATGAAATTAAAGTGTGGTTAACTTGATATTGTTGATACATTCTTAGCACAACTTGTTAAGTCCAACATGCAATTTGGTTTTTGAATTATTATTTATATTGTCTCAACAATATAATATCTTAGCACTGCTTTGTTGTGATGAAACCGGCTCAAGTTTGGTTTGATAAAGTTTTTATTTATTTTTTAAATAATTTATAAAAATTAATTTTTTAAAAATAAATTTTTAAAAATTATAGTATTTATATTTAATAAATTCAAACGATAACAAATATATTTGATAATAATTTTTAAAATTAAAAATATTATAATAGATATTAATATAAGAATTAAATTTAAATATTAATTAATATATAAAGTTATATTATATTTTTTAATTTTAATAAATATAAATTAATTTTAAAAAAAATTAAAAAATTTTAAATATACCATACCTTTTAAAAATTATAAATATAAACATAAGATAAGAGATTTACCAAACCAAGTTTTAATATATCTCTCTGGTAATAGAGTCCAGCCTGTTGCCTAAACTCAAATGAGGTAAAAGCTTACTTTAAGAGTTTGTTTCAGTCTCATGAGAGAATTAACTCTTTTTTTTTATTAAAGATAGAGAGACTCGAACTGGCAACTTTTTAGGTGAGTATGGAGAAACTATGCTATTTGAGTTATAACTCATTGGCAGAGAATTAACTCTTTTTATTCATTACTTTTTTTTAAATTAATTTTTTATCCTTATATTTATGACCTTTTTATCTTGAATTTTTTCAATCATAACACTAAATCTTAAAAAAAATAATTTAAAAAAAAATCTAAAATATACTGACATTCTTTTAGATTATTTTTTTAAATTAAATAATAAATACCGTGCTCAAATACAATTTTTAAGGATCCAGTTTAATGACTAAAAGATTCAACTCAAAACTACTATCTATATCTGTGTTTTTCTTATCTGTTTTGTCTATGTTTGTTTTTGAGAGATCCCTTTAACAGGTGGAGGAGGCACTGAGGGTTGTTCCACCTAAAGTTGGAGGATTGCTGAGAAAAGAAACGGAGAGTTAGATTAGAAACACTTAGATATAGTCACCATGAGTTTGGTTTAGAGAAAACTTTAGGACATGAATTTGGATTGTTGGAGTTTTGGAATGTCTCTGGCTTTTCGAGACATTATTTATTAACTATTCGGGCACCTTTACCATGTTGAGAACTCCCAATTCTCATTCCATACATATATTGTTGTTTTTCAGATGCAGGACGCGAGGCACCTCGCTGAGCATGTTGGAGGCTCTGCTGAAGCGAAGATCTACTTTTGGGTTTTGTGTTGTACCTTGTATATGTATATATGTATATAGGTTCTCCATCTTGTGTATATTTTTATTTTGTCCTCTTAGAGGTTGACTTGGAGAAACAGGATCTTATTCCATCTTTTGGAACTATTTTGGGGTTATATATATATATATATATATATATTTCTCATATTTATGTTTTCTCTGTTTGTCTTATTTGTGTTTATTTCTGAGAGATTCCTCATGCGGGTGGAGGAGATGCTGAGGGTTGTTCTACTTGGTGATTCGAAGGTTTGCAAAAAATAGAAAACGAAGAGTTAGATTAGAATCCTTACATATAGTCACCATTTTTTTTTATTTAGTGAGAACTCTAGGATTTGATATAGGTTGTTGGAGTTTTGGAATGCCTCTGGCTTCCTAGGACCTTATGTATTATCTATATAGGCACCTTTACCATACTGAGAACCCCCATTTTCATTTCATGTTCTGCTGTTTTTCAAATACAGGACATGAAGCACCCCGCTGAGCGTGCTGGAGACTCTCTGGGAGCGAATATCTGAGTTTTGGGGACTTTATATTATATATATTTTTTCCACTTTGTATAAACTTGTATGTTGTCCTTCCTATATATATATATACTCTGGCCGGTCTTTGCTTCGCAGGTCGAGTTAAGAGCTTACTACTTGTATCTTTTTGGAACTTCATGTATATATATGTACATTATCTTTACTATACGTTGTTATCTATCCCTTTTTACGCTTAGCCGTTTCGATGCAATGCGTTTCTGTTTGTTTCATCAAGTTTTTCTTCAAGACTCCTAGTTAAAACTTCTTTCCATACATGCCTATGTATGCATTTTTCTTTTAGAGGTCATAATACTCCACTACCTCTAATTTATGAACTTATGCGTAAAGTTCTGTGTGGTATGGTGCTACATTAATCATTCTGTAATTTACATTGAAAATAAGAAAAAATTAAAAGAAAAAAAATACCAGAATAAAAATGGAGAACCAAATTGCTGAATCAGTACAATCAACATTGAGAAGTGCACCTCGGTAGACAAGTCATGGAGAACTTGAAGTTTAATAGAAAATCAATCGAGCCAGTCCAAACAAATTAAAATTCTAGACCCAAGAATCATAATAGCATGCTTAATTACTTATGAACTAAGATAAATGCGGATAAGAGAATTCTAATTTTAATCTAAATTAACCTAACTAGCAAAAACTAGTTTGACTAAATGAAATTACTGAGTAAGAATTAAAAACTAACTAAACCGTAATGAATTAAAATAGAGAAGATCAAAATGAGTTTTTCCAAAAACCTAAAAATTGAAGAACAGAGAAATAAAAGGTGGAGGAGAGGAGGTTGCAGGCTTGCATGCAGCTGCACTGTAGTGTCGCCAGAACAATAGAGCGGTAGAAGGGTGGTCACCAGAATGCGTTAGAACTCGCCAGCAGCACAGGAGTTGCTACGGTTCTGCATCTTTGGTTCGCGAAGAGGAGGAGACAAGAAAAAAGAATAAGAGGAAGAAGGAGAAGAGAAGGGAGAGAAGGGTTGCTCGCCGGTGGTGGTTCGGCGACAGTGGATGAGAAAAGAGGTGTTTTGAGTGGTGGTTCGGCACAGAACAAGGAGTGCATCGCACGCAGTGGAGAAGTGTGCGTGGAGAAGAGCACCGCACGTGGAGGAGAGCACAATGCCATGGAAAAGCATACCGCGCGATGGAGAAGAGCGTTGAGTTGCGCTGTCACCGTTAGGTTCATTGATTGGAGCTGCACAGTAAAAAAGAGATGCGTAGGTTAGGGCTTCTGGTATTGTTTCAAATGAACTGATGATGATACCTAAATCTATTTTTATTTTTTTTTCTTTTTTTAAGTTATTTGGAGGAAAAAAAGAGGTGAGAATATGATTAAAAATTTTTCTCTAAAATTTTTAACTATGAACAATTTTAGGCAACTTTTTATAAATTTTATTTGTTAAAATTTTTTATCAACTCTTATAAAATGTTATATTTCTATTTAAAAATATTGTCTTAGTTTTTTTATATTGCAATATTTTATAAATATAGTTTTAGATATCAAAGACAACTATATTTTTGGGTTGTAAAAAATTTTGTTATCTTTGTCCTGTTCAAAGGTAACTCGTCGAAAATATTGCCTTTGCCTATTTGAGGCAACTTTTGTTAAATGTTGTTTCGAGTAAAGATTACCTTAGGCAAAAAATATTGTAGTAAATAATGATGATGATGATGATGATGATGATGATGATGATGATGATTTCCCATCACTTGAGTTAATATATATTTTTGTGTGATTATGCTTTTTGTTTAACTCATCCAGCTCTAGTTGAGCTTACTATTTTTTCAATAAATGAGGTACACTTTGAGTGTCAAAATATTTCTCCAATGTATAACTCATTGAAGGTGTTCCTGCGTGGATCTGGATGATCCGAGGTATAACTTGTCCTGTTGGAGCCGAGACCGGCTTTCCTTGGAGTAGAAGGGTGGAACGTTGTCTGTTTACTGGGAGGGCGGCGTTGGGCACCTGCAAAGGGACTCCAACACTCAAGTAAGTAAGAGTGTAAAGTAATTCAGAGTGAAACTGAATGTATTGTGTACCTGTGACTGAGTGAATCACTCGTATGTAATGGAATTATTAGAAGACCGTTATCTACATTGTTTGTTACTGATTTGACTGTAGCCCGATATTTCGGGACTTGAGTGGCTTTGGAGAGAGATTTGGGAGGAGTTGTGTGCTGTTCTTGATTCCGAGATTCTTGTTATGACTCGATTTTAGGCTAACGGATCATAACCCCCAAGGTTGACCTGTTTCGGGAGTCGAGATATAAACATGTTAATCTTTTTTCAAGTGTTATAACTCGGAACCAGGATCTGAAGTGGGTTGCTTTCGTTTGTTGGCGACTTTGGAGTGTGGTGATTTAAGTGTGCCGAGTTATAGCTCGGAGCCCCCAAGGTTAACTTGTTTATTGTCGGCTTCGAAAAGTGGGAGGAGGTTATTCTTTTGAATTTTCGTGCTAATAACTTTCGTGCGCCTCTTAGGGAGGAAAGAGAAATGTTGGAAAAGATATTTGCTTTTAACGCGTGTTGGGTATTGTAACGGCGGTGAGATCTAGCTGCTGATTTGCTTTTTGGGTTTTACGATCGATGGCTAGGGATTGTTCTTGAATGCATATCGTTTGCAGAAGGTATGGGGTAGTGGGCTGGTGGGTGGTTTTTTGTTTGGATTGTTTGATTATCTGGTTTTGGGACTTGCTTTTCTTTTTTCGCTTGTGTTTCCGGAAGATGAGTAAAAAAGGTTAGTTATTCCTTTCCCCCCTGTTCTTTATTTTCTGTGTGCTTGTTTATTTTCGGAATGGATAAGGGAAAAAAGGTTGAGATAGGGACAGCTGTGAGTGGTAAGACAGAAGTTAAACTCGTGGAGGATGTCTGGGTTTGGAATCCTGTGAGTCCTTTTTCTGAGGTGGCAAATTCGGTGAAGGGGTATGCTTCTGTATTTGACGATGAGCAAAGTATGTCGCAGTTAGGGTTAGTGTCTTCGTGGGTTAGAGAAGGTAGTGATATTAAGCTTAGGTTCGTGCCGTGTAGTGCCGATGATTGTGTCTTTCACCGTGGGGAAGGGTTTAAGTTTTTCTTCATGTACAGTTGCATTTTTGTGGATTTGGGTGTTAAATTTCCCTTTTCTGAATTCTAGTGTGGCATACTTATGCAGCTTAAGTGTGCACCATCACAGCTGCACCATAATTCCTATGCGTTCATTAGGGCTTTTCAGATTCTGATGGGATATTTAGAAATTGAGCCATCCTTGGAAGTCTTCTTTGCTCTGTTTCAGTGTAAAGGGGTTAGGCGTGGTTGTTGGTTGAACCTTGCTAGTGTTTCAGGTCGTGCTATTTTTAGCCTATATAGTTCTTCGTATAAAGGGGTTAAGTCTATGTTTTTGAAGATTGGTGTTGCTGAAGGTGAATTTCCATGGTTTGTAGATGAGTGCTTTTTGGAGAGGTTCCCGTTGTTCTGGGTTCCGAGGCCTAGGAAGATATTAGGTATGGAGGGGATGGAATATAGAAATGAGATGGTTGTGGAGTTTTTGGTTAATCATATTTCATCTTCGGGTTTGTTGTTGGTTGTTGAACTCCTAGAGTTGGAAATGGATAAAGATGCCTTGGCTAGATATATAGGTATTTGTTTTGTGTAACTTATTTTTGTGTGGTTTGGTGATGGTTGTTTATTCGTTTCCTGTTTATTTTGCTTATAGTTGAAAAGGCTCCAAATTTGACCTCAAGCAGCTTGCGAGCGTATTTTCGAACGAAGAATGTTAAAAGGCAAGGTTCCACTAGTCATATTATGGCGGAGAAAGGTACTGAAGTTAATCAGCCATCTCCGAAGAAGGTTAGAGTTAAAAGGAAAAGGGGTGAGGTAAAGAAGGATAGGCCTGTGGGTGTGGCCGAGGATAAGCTTGGAGGAAAAGAGATTGATCTTGAGGTGGTCAAGCGTTTTACCGAGAACCAAAGGGCGCTTCATGGTTATCGCGGGGATGAAGATTTGACTTCCCTTTGGAGTGAGCATTTCCCGTTGAGTATGGTGGCGGATGAGCATTGTCAAAATCCGGCCGATGTTAGACTTGTTCAGGAGATTGGTGATATTGGAGTTTGTCAGTATCTGCAAGTATAACAAGTTTACGTGGCTTTTTCTTAGTAGTGTTTGCTTGTGTAGGTTTTTACTTGTTATCTTTGTTTATTGTAGGTGATGGGAGTTCGGCTGATGTTTATTGGCCGAACCCAAGAGTTGAAGCATGCAAGAGATTCGTTTGATAGGGATGTTGTTGATTAGCTGATGCGAGATAACTTGGAGAAGGGAAACAAGCTTCGTACGGCTTTGGATATGGTTGATTCTTTGCAGGAGAAGTTGACGGCTGCTAAGGATGCTGGAAAAAAGATCGGCGAGGAGAAGACAGCCTTGGAGGCTAGGCTGATTGTCCTTGGTGTTGAGAAGAAATAGCTTGAGACTGAGAAAGAGGATCATGGGATTGAAATGTTCGCTGCTGGTTTCTAGAGAGCTGTTGAGCAAGCAAAGTTTCTGGCGCCTGCTGCTGATTTATCGATGATAGATTCCTGCAAAGTGGTTGTTGGGGACAAGTTGGTGGAGGATGATGATGGTGTTAAGGGTGAAGGCAAGAATCCTGGTGCTTAGTTTGTAATAGATTAATTTGGTTTCATAGTTTGTCTGTTTTTGTACTTTTAAACAATTTGCATTTTGGTTCTGTGCGTTTTCAGAACATGTTTGACTTTCTTTGAACAAGTTGGTATGATATTTCCTCGTATGAGGATTTGTTTTGCTATAAGTTTTCAATAGTTTGTTCATATCTGTGACGTGTTAGGTCTTTTGGCGAAGTGTTTGTCGAATATTTCGTACTGTTTGATTTAGTCTTTGTGTTTTTGGTAGTATTTGGAAAATTGCGAAACGAAATATATACTGTGAGTACTGTTTGTAGTATAAGATAATGAACGAATGAATTACGGGGTGGTGTGCCTCATTAAAACCTCTCCAACAAAACCCTCCTTAGGGATAAAATCTGGTAGTAGAAAAAAGAGTGCATTACCATGTCCGACTTATAGACTAGCTGAAATACATTTTTAAAGAAGATGTATTCCAAGTGTTTGGTAGGATTGTTCCATCAAGCTTTTGTATTTTGTATGCTCCTTTACCGATCACTTTTTGGATCCGGAATGGGTAGTCCCAAGTGGTGCTTAGTTTGCCGTGCCCTTGTGGTTTACGTATATCTTCTATCCTTCTGAGAACGAGGTCTTCTTCTGAGAATGTCCTCGGTTTGAGCTTCTTATTGTATTTCCGAGTTATAGCTCGTTTAGCAACTAATTGATGTAGTGCTGATTTGTCTCGATTTTCTTCGATGAGGTCAAGCTCGGTCCTTCTGTTTTTGATGTGGTCGCTTTTGTTGACGTTTGTAGTTCTGGTGTTTTGTAGAGATACCTCGACGGGTATCATGGCATCACATCCGTAGACGAGCCTAAAGGGGGTTTCCCTTGTTGATGATTGCTTAGTTGTGTTATAGCTCCATAGTACTTCAGGAATAAGCTCAGCCCATTCTCCTTTTGAGTCTTCAAGCTTCTTTTTAAGGCCATGTAAAATGATCTTATTGCTAGCTTCGGCTAAACCGTTAGTTTGTGGGTGTTCGAGAGAAGAGAATTGTTGAACTATTTTAAAATTTTGTAAGAAAGTTGTGAACTTTTGATCTATAAATTGTCTACCGTTATCAGTAATAATGAATTGAGGAATACCGAATCGGCATAGTATGCTTTTTCATACAAAAAAAATTATTTTTTTGGAAGTGATTTTTGCCAATGGTGTTGCCTCTATCCATTTTGTAAAATAATCACTGGCGACAATTAAAAATTTAACCTGGCCTGGAGCGGGTGGAAACGGTCCGATGATATCTAGCCCCCATTTGTTGAATGGCCAGCATATCTCGGATGTATGTAATTGGTCGGCTGGGTTGTGAATGATTTGCGCATCGCGTTGGCAGTGATCGTAGTGTTTGACTTTGTTCATGCAGTCTTGTTGTAACATCGGCCAGTAGTAGCCGGATCGGAGGATTTTGGCGGCTAGACTTCGGCTGCCAATGTGCGTTCCACAGACGCCTTCGTGAACTTCGTCTATTGCTAGCTTGGCTTCTGCCGTGTTTAGGCATCTTAGGAGAGGTCTTGTAAATCCTCTTTTGTATAGTTCGGTTCCGAGTATTGTGTAGAAACTTGCTTGTCTTTTGAACTTTCTTTGGTTTTGAACATTGCTTGGTATGCTACCTGTTTGCAAATAGGTTATGAAAGGTGATCTCCAGTCATCTTTCCGCGAAATGCTCGAAATTGTTGTTAGCATAACACTAGGTTCGTTGAGTGTTAGTTGAGATAATATAGGTGTTGTACTTTGACTTCTTGTTGTTGCTAATTTTGAAAGGATGTCAGCCCTATCATTTTGTTCGCGGGGTGTGTGGGATATATGGAATTTTTGAAAATTGTTGACGAGGTTGTTGAAAATGGTATTGTATTTTTCTAGTAATGTATCTTTTACCTGGAAGTTAACTGTTACCTGTTGTACCACAAGGAGGGAATCGCATTTCACATTCAGCTGTGTGATGCCCATTGTGTGAGCCAGTCGCAGTCCTGCTATTAGAGCTTCATACTCTGCTTGGTTATTACGTGCATGGAAAGTAAATTGCAGGGATTGTTCTATTGCTATTCCGTGTTCGTCCTTGAGGAGTATTCCTGCTCCAGAACCCTTGCTGTTTGAGGCTCCGTTGACATATAGTGTCCATATGTTGTCTTTAGGATCTTTCTCATCTAAAGTTAGTTCTGCAATGAAGTCGGATAGTGCTTGCGATTTGATGGCTCCTCTGGACTCATATTGGATGTCGTATTCTGACAACTCGATCGACCATTTGATTAGCCTTCCTGCTAGTTCAGGCTTCGTCAGTATTTGTCTTAAGGGTTGTTCTGTTCTGACCACAATGGTATGGCTTTGGAAGTAGTGTCGCAGGCGTCTGGCTGTTGTGACAAGAGCTAGAGCCAGTTTTTCTAGCTTCGGGTATCGGACCTCGGTGTTTTGAAGGGTTTTGCTGACAAAGTATATCGGATGTTGTTTCTTTCCTGTTTTTGTTATCAAGACAGAACTGATGGCATGGTTAGTAATAGATAAATAGAGATAAAGTAGTTTACCAGCCTCTGGGGTTTGGAGGATTGGAGGTGCTAAAAGTATGGCTTTGAGCTCGGTGAAAGATGTTTCGCATTCTTTGGTCCAATGGAACTCTTCTTATTTCCTTAGAGTTTTGAAAAAATGATGTGATTGGTGGGCTATACGGGGTAGAAACCTGGCCAATGCTGCAAGTCGGCTAGTCAGTTGTTGGACTTCTTTGACTGTCTTTGGGCTCCTCATGTTTAGGATTGTCTGGCATTTGTCGGGGATTTGCTTCAATACCTCGCCAAGTTAGCATGAAGCCGAGGAATTTTCCACTCTGCACTCCGAAGGCGCATTTTTCTGGGTTGAGCTTCATGTTGTACCTTCGAAGTTGTTGCAGTATCTCTGTTAGATCGTTGACATGGTTTGCCGTATGTGTTGATTTTGCCACCATGTCATTGACATAGACATCTATGTTTCGGCCGATTTGATTTATGAAAATTTTGTCCATAAGTCTTTGGTAAGTAGCACTTGCATTTTTTAGTCCAAACGGCATAACCTTATAGCAGAAATTGCCATTGTAAGTAATAAAAGCAGTTTTATCTTGGTCAGTCTCATGCGTTAGGATTTGGTTATAGCTAGAATAAGCATCCATGAAACTTAAACATTGAAAACTAGAGGAACTATCGACAAGTTTATCAATGCATGGGAGGGGGTATGAGTCCTTTGGACAGGCATTGTTAAGGTTTGTATAGTCCACACACATCCTCTACTTACCATTGTTCTTTTTTACCATTACCACGTTGGCTAACCAAGTAGAGTATCTGAGTTCTTTGATGAAGCCAAAGTTGAGTAGTTTTTGGGTTTCTTCCAGAGAGGCTGCTCTCTTGTCTGTGCCGAGGTGTTGTTTCTTCAGGGCTACAGGTCGGACTGATGGGTTGGTGGCTAACTTGTGGCATATGATGTTGGGATCTATTCCTGGCATGTCTGTTGGGGTCTATGCGAACAGATCGACATTTTGTCTTAATAGCTTGGCTAATTGATCTTGTTCATCATTTCTTAGTGTGTTGACGAGGTATGTATATTTTCCTTCGTCGGTTGTGAACTGGATCTTAGTAAGGTCGTCTGTTGGCATCGGCCATTCTTAATAGTTGGTTCTGATATGTACTTGCCCTGTTTGGGAGTTTGATGAGTTTTGAATGCAGTATGTCCTTTATAATGTCCTCCCTCTTTGCATTAAGGTGGGTGTAGCTGTCAAACTTGGGTGTTAGTCTGAACGATCTTTGGTCTGTTCTACTGCTTGGGTGCATGTTTCGTCTTTCCTCTTCCCTATTTGAAGTAGGTTTTTCCGCTCTCCGCAGTGCTCAAAATTCTTCAATTTCGATCTGAGTTGTTGCTTTTTCTCGGAACTCGGCCAGGGTCTTTGGTTTTGCTATAACTATAGATTCTTGGAATTTTCATGGGCGGAGACCACTCTTTAGGGCGTGGAGATGAACTTCGGGATTTAGGTTGGGTATCTCGTTGGTTGCTTCGGCGAACCTGGTCATGTAGTCTTTCAGGTTTTCGTTCGACCCTTGTTTTATGGTGCTCATGTAATCAGAATTGTGGACGTATATTTTGGATGCAGCGAAGTGATTGACGAACTGGTCGGCCAGCTCATCGAAGTTTGAGATGGAACCTTCAGGGAGGTTGGAGAACCAAATTAAGGTAGCTCCATCCAGAAAGGTTGGGAAGGTTCGGCATAGGATCGAGTCGGATTCTTTGTTCATGAACATCATGGCATGAAATTTGGTGACGTGGACATTTGGGTCTCCTATTCCTTGGTAGGGTTTTAGGATTGAAGGTAGTGTGAATTTTTTGGGCATTTTAAAGCTCATAACTTCCTTTGTGAAGGGGTTGGTTCTTTTGGTAGTTGTTTTTGTGGCTTTCGGGATGGCGTGTTTAGTTTCTGAGGTGTG
>NC_029787.2:101835209-101843256 GCF_000816755.2 Arachis ipaensis | reverse complement strand
TCTGGCATAGGAGTTCGGCCATCCTTTAGTTTTCTGCCTTGAGGGTCTCATTGATTGCCAGGATTTCGGCTTGATTGATACTCGAAGGAGCGTGACTATGTTCGTCCGCCATGCGTCGTGACCTGCAAAAAAGAGTAGAAAGATATATAGAGTAAAAGGCTGTGGGGTTAGAGAAATCGTTGGCCCCACGGTGGGCACCAAATGTTCCTGCGTGGATTTGGATGCTCCAAGGTATAACTCGTTGTGAGTTAAGAGAGAAGGGGATAGTGAATCAAATAGCGCAATTCTTCAAGGCGTGTGTTACACACACTTTTCTTTAGGCTTAATTCGCCCCCACCAATATACAATGGTGTGCAAAATAGGTTACTGGCGAATTTTCTGTAGGATACAATGAAGAACACTTGACTTGTTTATGCACTCACACAATCAAGCCTTACACTAAATGATAATTTACAGAATAATATTCTCTATTCTTTCTTTTGCGCATAAAGAAAGTGTTGAGATGGATGCTGGCAAAAATGAAATGAGGGAAATTTATAGAGATGGAGTACATGCAGCTACATACTCAACAGACACAACTTTTCAAATAGTTACAACCTTTCAACAGACATAACTATTCAAATAGTTGAATAGTTGCAACCTTTCAACAGACATAACTATTCAAATATTTGCAACCTTTTAATAGACATAACTATTCAAATAGTTGCAACCTTTTAACAGGCATAAATTTTGATTAAGTCACAACTCTATGAAGAGATGTAACTCTTCAAAATAACTTTTCACATATTTTGAAAATATATCTCACAATCTCCCACCATTTTCAAAATTTCTTTTCAATCCTATTATTCTGGAAGTTTTATGCTTTCAGTAGAGGTATCTTGCGATTTGAACCTTTACCTAGTAACCAGTGGTATTCACTCATCCGAATTTAAAATGGTAGACAAGCTTTGAACCATTTAACTCATATGAACAAGCGTGCACTGATGACACATAAAATTTCAGTATCATTTAAATGTTATATTTAATATGACACATTTAGTAGGCCTTGTGTCTTGTATCCTTTCGTGAGTGCTTTAAGAGTAAAATCTTAACTCTGAAAACCAGCCTCAGTTCACACTCATATAGGTAGACCCTATCAAAGTATCTCATAATTAAACACTTCAGCAATAATATACTTGCTATAGGTCTATTAAGAGCAAAGCTCATCCTGTTCCTTTATACCATTATGGTTCCAAGTACTTTTTACTTTGGGATGAAAGAAATTATTATGAGTACTTGCAATTATTCTAATAGTGTACTTTACCGCATTGAACTCAAGACTTGATGTTACTCAAGTGTGAGTTGGGTTTCCACCATTGGTGATTATTTAAAATACGGATTTTAGTCCCATCCCTTTTGATGTTTTAAACACCAAATCCCTTGTCAATCTTTTCGTCAAAAGATCTGCAAGATTTTGTTCTGACCTTATAAAATTTATAGATATAACTCCATTACCAATAAGGTTTTTAATATAGCTATGTCTTACTCCAATGTGCCTAGATTTTCCATTATAGACTTGGCTATAAGTCTTTGATAATGTTGCTTGGCTATCACAATGTATAGAGATTTGTGCCATTAGTTTTGGCCAAACTGAAATTTCATGTAATAAATCTCTAAGCCATTCAGCTTCCTTGCTTGCTGCTGCCAAAGCAACAAATTCTGCAGCCATGGTAGAGTCCGTTATGTAAATTTGTTTCTTGGATCCCCAAGAAACAGTACCCCCACCAAGAGTAAAGATCCAACCACTTGTTGATGCATGATCCTCTGTATAGCTTATACAACTGGCATCTGTATATCCTTCTAAAATAGAAGGTTCACCACTATACAACAAAGTATAGTTTATTGTTCCTTTCAAATATTTTAATATTCTTCGGAAAGCATGCCAATGGTCTTTACTTGGATTGCTTGTATACCGACTTAAGCGACCTACAGCATATGCTATATCTGGTCTAGTACAAGTCATAGCATACATTAAGCATCTAATTATTTTTGCATACTCAATTTGTAAAACAGACGAACCTGTATTGGGTACTAATTTAATACTTGGATTAAAAGGAGTACTCACCGAATATCCTTCAAACTCATCAAACCTTTTTAATAATTTTTCTTTATAATGAGATTGAGATAATCCTAAATTATGACCATCTCTAACAATTTTAATTCCTAAAATTATATCTGCAGCTCCCATATCTTTCATATCAAAATTACTAGACAAAAAATGTTTAGTTTTTTTCTACCTCTTCTAAATTAATACAAAAAATAAGCATATCATCAACATATAAACAAATCATAACACCTTTACCATTTTTAACTTTACTATACACACATTTATCAGATTCATTTATTTTATATCCATTAGCACGGACAGTTTCATCAAATTTTTTATGCCATTGCTTAGGGGCTTGTTTCAGTCCATATAAAGACTTAACTAATTTGCACACTTTATTTTCTTGACCAGCAACTATAAATCCTTCGGGTTGCTTCATATACACCTCTTCGTCTAGTTCACCATTTAAGAAAGCTGTTTTAACATCCATTTGGTGAATGACAAAATTAAAGATTGAAGCAAGTGCTATAAGCACTCTAATTGTAGCAATTCTTGCTACTGGTACATATGTATCAAAGTAATCAATTCCTTCTTTTTGTGCAAACCCCTTAGCAACTAAACATACTTTAAACTTATCAACAGTTCCATCTACTTTCATTTTCTTTTTGAAAATCCATTTAGAACCAATGGCTTTTGACCCACGAGGAAGATCCACTAATTTCCAAGTGTTGTTTCTCATTATTGAGTCCATCTCATCTTGTATTGCTTCTTTCCAAAAATCTGAATCTCGAGACCTTATAGCCTCTTCATAGGTCTCAGGATCACCTTCTATATGAAGGCATATAGGTGCAATGCTATCTATTGATTCTCCTGTCCCTTCCACAAGGAACATAAAGAAATCTGGTCCATAAGTCTTTGCTTTTCTTATTCTTTTACTTTTTCTAGGTTCAATATTTTCAACGGGCTTATTTTCTACATTTTCTTCTATTTCTAAGTGAATTTTACTTTCAGGTCTTGGAGTTGAATTAAATCTATCCTCTAAGAAAATTGCATCTCTTGATTCAATAACTGTATTAACAGAGTATGATTCATTAGATTCAATAACTACAAACCTATAAGCTTTACTGTTCTCAGCATATTCTAAAAAAATACATTCTATACCTCTTTCTCCTAATTTCTTTCTTTTAGGTTCAAGAACTTTTACTATTGCTCTACAGCCCCAAACTTTAAGATATTTAAGATTAGGCTTTTTATTCTTCCAAAGTTCATATGGAGTTATTTTATTCCTTTTATTAGGAATTCTATTTAAAATATAACATGCAGTTAACATAGAATCACCCCAATAACCTTTTGCTAGACCAGAATAAGATAGCATAACATTAACCATTTCTTCCAGCACCCTATTTTTTCTTTCAGCAATACCATTCTGTTGTGAAAAATATGGTGCAGTGGTTTGATGAATAATACTAGTGGACTCAAAATAACTAGGATTATAATATTCTCCTCCACGGTCAGACCTTAAGCACTTAATACAGGTTTCATGTTGTAATTCAACTTCAGTTTTAAAAATCTTAAATTTATCCAAGACTTCATCTTTAGAATGCATCAAATATATGTAACAATATCTACTGAAATCATCAATAAAGTTACAAAATATTTCTTTCCACCTATAGTAGGCCAACCATGCAAATCACATACATCAGAATGTATTAATTCTAATAACTTTGAATTTCTTTATACTTTTTGAAAAGGAAGTCTTGTTATCTTGGTTAACATACAAGTTGTACATACATCTGAATTTTTAATTAATTTTGGAATAAGATCATATTTTATCATATCATTTAATTTATAAAAATTAACATGTCCTAAGCGATTATGCCATAAATCAAAGGACTCAGCAATATAAACAGAAACATTATTATTATTATTAGTATTTACAATATTCAATTTAAACATATTCTCACATAGATATCCTTTACCCACAAACACTCCACCCTTAGACAGAATAAATTTGTCTCCTTCAAATACAGACTTAAACCCATACTTGTTAAGTAGAGGACCAGAAACTAAATTTTTTCTGACTTCGAGTACATAATTCACATCAGTAAGAGTCAGTACTCTTCCAGAAGTGAATTCAAGTTCCACCATTCCTTTGCCCATTACTTGAACAGTTAATGCATTTTCCATGTATAGAATAGTCCCATTCTCTTCTTTGAATGTCTTGAAAAAATCTCTATTCTCGCATACATGTCAAGTTACACCAGAATCTATCCACCATGATCCAATATCTTCAATTATGTTGATCTCAGAAATTACAGCAATAAGATTATCTTTTATTGCTGTGTCATTCTTTTCTTTCTTTTTCCATAAGAAACGACATTCTTTCTTAAAATGTCCTACTTTTCCACAATGAAAACAATTTCCTTTCTTTTTATTTTTTCTGAAATCACCATTGTTACTTTGAGATTTATTAAAATCTCGGTATCTCTTCTTGCTGGGCTTGTTGGATTTTTCATCTTTCATTACGTAAAGATTAGCATGAGCACTTTGCTTTTTAGTATCGTCTTGTTTACGATACTCTTCTTCAAGACGAAGGTGATTACTTAGTTGCTCAAGAGAAACATCATCCTTTCTATGTTTCATAGTTCTTTTGAATTCTTTCCATGATGGAGGGAGTTTATCAATAATTGAAGATACAATGATGGTATCATCCATGTGCATGTTATGTTGCTTAAAATTATTTAAAATACGCTCAATTTCATGCAGTTGTTCCATAACAGATCTACCATCAACCATCTTATAATTATTAAAGCGGGTGACAAGAAATTTCTTACTTGTTGCGTCCTCGGCCATATATTTTGCCTCTAATTTGTCCCATAATTATTTTGCGCTCGCAACATTTTGGTAGACATCAAATAGTGCATCAATCATGCCATTGAGTATGTGCCCGGTGCATATATAGTCATCGTTGTCCCATTTTTGCCTGGCTTGTGTTTCTGCAATAGCCTCCCCTTCAATTTCGGGTGGTTTTGGTATGGTAAGAACATATGCCACTTTTAGTGTTGTGAGAAGGAAGTGCATCTTCTTTTGCCATCGTATGAAATTTTCACCATTAAATCTTTCTAACTTGACAAAATCCGATGCCATCTCCTTAATTGATGCGGTGACCATTTTTTGTTTTATTGGTGAAAATTAAGCCTAAAGATTGTGAGTTAAGAGAGAATGGGATAGTGAATCAAATAGCGCAATTCTTCAAGGCGTGTGTTACACACACTTTCCTTTAGGCTTAATTCGCCCTACCAATATACAATGGTGTGCAAAATGGGTTACTGGCGAATTTTCTGTAGGATACAATGAAGAACACTTGACTTGTTTATGCACTCACACAGTCAAGCCTTACACTAAATGATAATTTACAGAATAATATTCTCTATTCTTTCTTTTGCGCATAAAGAAAGTGTTGAGATGGATGCTGGTAAAAATAAAATGAGGGAAATTTATAGAGACGGAGTACATGCAGCTACGTACTCAACAGACATAACTTTTCAAATAGTTACAACCTTTCAACAGACACAACTTTTCAAATAGTTACAACCTTTCAACAGACATAACTATTCAAATAGTTGCAACCTTTCAATAGACATAACTATTCAAATAGTTGCAACCTTTTAACAGGCATAACTTTTGATTAAGTCACAACTCTATGAAGAGATGTAACTCTTCAAAATAACTTTTCACATATTTTGAAAATATATCTCACACTCGTCCTGTTAGAGCCAAGACTGGCTTTCCTTGGAGCAGAAGGGTGGAACGTTGTCTTCTTACTGGGAGGCGGCATTGGGCACCTGCAAAGGGACTCCAACGCTCAAGTAAGTAAGAGTGTAAAGTAATTCAGAGTGAAACTGAATGTATCGCGTACCTATGACTGAGTGAATTACTCGTATATAATGGAATTATTAGAAGACCATTATCTACATTGTTTGTTACTGATTTGATTGTAGCCCGATATTTCGGGACTTGAGTGGCTTTGGAGAGAGATTTACGAAGGAGTTGTGTGCTAATCTTGATTCCGATATTCTTGTTATGACTCGGTTTTAGGCTAACGGATCAGAAGGTATGGTTGACACGGATGTTAGCTTTTCAACGCAACTAGAACCGCATCATTTGGATCTCTGTAGCTCAAGTTATGGTCGTTTAAGTGCAAAGAGGTCGGCTTGACAGCTTTCCGGTTCTTCCATTTCTTCATGAGTTTTCCAACTTTTCATGCTTTCTTTCTTCGTTCCCTTGATCCAATCTTTACCTCCTAAACCTTAAATCACTTAACAAACATATCAAGGCATCTAATAGAATCAAGGTGAATTAAATTTAGCTAATTTGAATCCTAAAAAGCATGTTTTCACATTCAAGCACAATTAAAGGAGAATATAAAAAATCATGCTATTTCTTGAACAAATATGGGTAAAAGGTGATAAAATCCCCAAAAATCAATACAAAACAAACCGTCAAATTGGGGTTTGTCAACCTCCCCACACTTAAACCAAGCATGTCCTCATGCTTAAACCAAGAATGAAGTAAGGGTATGGCATTTATTCAATGGAAACTAACTAAGTGCAATCTACCTATATGCAACTATCTAAATGAATGCAAGTGCTTAGTCAAAATAAATCAATTCCCAAGAAACATATATGCACAAGGGCTAAGGACTAGCAAGTCTAATCTACAATTGAATTGAGTTATTAAATATTTTTACAAACTTGCATGAAGAATGATGATCATAGGTGAAAACATGTAATTGAGCATCAAACCCTCACCGGTAGTGTTTACACTCTATTCACTCAAGTGTCTAGGGTTGATTCACTCAATTCTCCTCTATTTCATGCTTTCCAAGATTTGTTTTTCTTCTAACAATCAACATTTATTTCATGCATGCATACAAGTATCATGAGGTCTTTTCATTGGTTGTAATGGGGCTAGGGTCAAGGTAGGATGTATATTTGGTCAAGTGAGCTTGAAATTTGAATCTTTGATAAGCTTAAACTTCCCACCTAACCTATGACATCCTATACAATTAAGTTCTAATCTAGCTACCCATTTTTCACCTTTTCACATACTCATGCATTTTCTTTTCATTTCACAACTCATATGCATTGATCTTATTGAGCTTCACCTTGGGGCATTTTGTCCCCTTTTTATTTCTTTCTTTTTCGTTTTCTTTCTTTTTCCATTTTTTTCTATACTTTTCATATATATTTTTTTGTTTTTCTCATTTTTTCTTTCTTTCAAACTATATACAAGAGTACCAATGCATAAGGTCTATACATTTAATCAATACATGAGCATGTACCCAATTCCCAATTTTTACAATAATAATACAAAACTACCCTTTTATTCACCCAATGTCCCAAGGTTCCCACACTTGAATGATACACACACTCTAGGGGAGAAATGGAAGGAGGAGAAGAAAAGAAATGGATGGAAGAAAGGGCATCCACGCGCACGCGCGCATGCCGCGCGCGCGTTGTTAGCGTATTTCGAGAGTGGCGCGTACGCGTCATGTGCACGTGTACGCAAGTGGGGTTTGTGCCAGAGGCACAACGTTGGCGCGGCGCAGGCACAACTCTCTGGAAAATGTATGGAGGTTGGAACTTCTCAATCCACGCGTACGCATGCATGGCGCACTCGCGTGGATGGTCCAAGCATAGCCATTTGATTGATATGCATCAAAGAATGGCTCTTCCTCATAGTGCATTGATGGGGGTTGTTTCCATGAGGATTGATCGTAAGCATATGGCTCTTCCCACATTTGATTGTCCCATCCTTGATACACATCTCCATTATAGTCCTCATCACCTACAACAGGTTGATAACCAAACTCATAGCCAAGGTGAGAATTCATGATAGCAAGAGGAGAATGAAAATAAAATCAAATAAGAAGCAAGAAAATCAAATCCTAAAACTAGT
>NC_029787.2:101784171-101835171 GCF_000816755.2 Arachis ipaensis | reverse complement strand
CTTTCAATCCTTGGCTTAAATAGCATCGTAAATGAGTTGGATTGGGCCCACAAGGCTTCTAAAATCGCTGGCCACGTTTGCATTAAGTGGGTCATGTGCCACCATCGGCGCGTTCGCGTACCGTGCGCGTGCGCGCCCCTATGCGCGATGTAACTATGGCAAATCTTATATCGTTTCGAAGCCCCGGATGTTAGCTTTCCAACCCAACTGGAACCGCATCAATTGGACCTCTGTAGCTCAAGTTATGGTCATTTAAGTGCAAAGAGGTCGGCTTGACAGCTTTCCGGTTCTTCCATTTCTTCATGAGTTCTCCAACTTTTCATGCTTTCTTTCTTCATTCCCTTGATCCAATCTTTGCCTCCTAAACCTTAAATCACTTAACAAACATATCAAGGCATCTAATAGAATCAAGGTGAATTAAATTTAGCTATTTTGAGTCCTAAAAAGCATGTTTTCACATTCAAGCACAATTAAAGGAGAATATACAAAACCATGCTATTTCTTGAACAAATATGGGTAAAAGGTGATAAAATCCCCAAAAATCAATACAAAACAAACCGTCAAATTGGGGTTTGTCAACGGTTCATCGTCAAAATGAAGTGGTGATTCAGAGCTATAACTTAGCTGGAGAGTTATTCGTCGTAAGCTCTTCAATGGTAGTTGTTAGTGTCGAACCAAAAATAGATGGGGTGTACTTACAAAAGAAATTCAAATGCTCAAGTCAGTAGATATTTAGAGATATAATAATTCTCTTGTTATATCAAAAATAATATATTCGACAAATTTTTGATGTCGATGAAATACGACATATTTGGTGAAAATAACTCTTAAGTAAGTCAGATTTTGACAAATAAAAAAGGAAAGTAAAGTTATTTAAATTTTCGTAGGTCGATCAAGTTCCAAGTGTAAAAAAAATAATGCCTTGTGTTTTACATGGTCAACAGACAAGAATTAAAAGGAATGGAAGCAGTTACAATTTGCAAGGAAACAACTACTAAAAGTGCAAAGGAGCAGTTCAAGATTAAGATGTTTCACAAAGGGACGATGAGTAGAAGAAATCATTTAGCAATTATTAAACATTTTTATGAGCACCCCTGAAAATCAGACACCAGTCACACCACATAGTAATATTGATCAAGAAAGCATACCTATTGGAGGGGTGATAGTACAACTAGATAACTCACCCTCTTCTACTTTACCCAAAAAAAAAGCTGGTATTACTACGCCAAAACTATATACTGCTATTATGACAGATCTTGAAAATCTTAGACATAATGTGCCAACATCTATCTCACATATGGTTCCTTGTGACCCCTTCTCTTGATTCTAAAATCATAGGTAGTAGATGGATTTTTTTCCATCAAACACAACCCGAATGGTGATATTATGAAATATAAAGCTCGGTTGGTGGCTGAAAGCAATCACCAAATAGATGGCATTGACTTCGATCAAGTCTTTGCCCCTGTGATCAAGCCTACAACAATTAGGGTAGTATTAACAATGGCATTGACATATAAATGGATAATAAGACAATGTAATTTCAACAATGCATTCTTGAATGAGTTGGTTTTAATGTCACAACCTCCAGGCATTAATTCAGGTGATACTACTAAGGTTTGTAAGCTTCATAAATCTCTCTATAGGCTCAAACGGCTTGGTCTATAAAGCTGCATTCCACTCTATCTTCATTTGGATTCTTCAATACAAGGTCTGATCCATCCTTTTTGTAAAACAATCTTGTAATCTTCCTTACATTCTAGTTTATGTAGATGATATTTTAATAACTGGAAATGATGCTAAAACTATTCAATCCAGCATTGATTAGTTACATAGTAGTTTCTCTTTAAAAGATTTGGGTGAATTTAGCTATTTTTTGGACATTGAAGTCACAAAAACATATTCTAATTCTTATCATATATCTCAAAGTAAATACATTAGAGATGTTCTCCATAAGGCTGGAATGCTGGATGTGAAGGGAGTGCCAACTTCTATGATTACTACTTACTACAATCAAACTATCAAAACATGGTGATGATGTCTTTGATAATCCTTCTATATAGACCAATAGTTGGTTCTTTACAATATGCAACTTTAACAAGACCAAAAATTTCATATTCAGTAAATAAAGTAAGTCAATATATGCATAGACCATTGATTTCTCATTAGAAGTGTGTAAAACATATTCTAAGGTATTTGGCAAGAAGTATAAATTGTACTATGTCTTTTCATGCTTGCACTAATTTGAGAATGTTTGCATTCTCTGATTCAGATTGGGGTTCTGATATCGATGATAGGCGCTCAACGTACAGATATTGTGTTTATATTGGTTCAAATTTGGTATCTTGGTCTAGCCGAAAACAACCAAGTGTCAGTCGAATTTAGGGCTGTACATGGTTTGCTTAATCCAAAAATCAAACTTGTTTTTGGGTTAGTCAAAAATATAATTTGGTTAATTAACCAAATTGGTTTTATATGATAAAATTGGTTATTAATCGGTTAGAAAATTCAAAATTGGTTTTTAATCGGTTATAAAAATAAAAACTAGTTTTGAAAAATAATCAATTTTTTTAAAAAAATTCAGTTTTTACATAGAAAATTTGAATTCTTCAAAAAAAAAATTTAAAAACGGTTTTTAACCGGTAAAAACCAATTTTAACCGGTTAAAAATTGGTTTTTACAAAAAAATCGGTTAACCAATTTAAACACAAGAGTTGCATAAAATTTTGTTTTGATTTTAGTTAACCGATTAAAAATCGATTTTTAAAATTTAGTTTTAGTTAACCACTTTTTAATAATATAGATATAATTTTTAAAATTATTTTATTAAATTAGTTAACTAAAATGTGGTTGAGTTTTTAACTGGTTAACCATAATTAGTTATTTTATGTACACCCCTACAGTCGATCATCAACGGAAGCAGAATATAGAGGCTTGGCAGCTGCAGATTCTGAGATAATTTGGATTCAAAACTTGCTTCAAGAACTGAGAGTCACATGTTCTATCACTCCAACACTGTTTTGTGATAATATTAGTGTTGTTCTATTGGCTGCTAATTCTATACTTCATAACCGGACAAATATTTTGAGTTAGATTTACATTTTGTAAGAGAATGTGTAAATCAAAGAAAATTACAAGTAGTTCACATAAAATTTTGGGTCAGGTGGCTGATATATTTACCAAGTCCCAGTCCATTGATTTCTTTGATAAGTTCAGATTCAAACTCAAAGTTACTCCAAAAATAACCTTGAGTTTGAAAGAGGCTAATAGAAGATTAATCTATAACAATCAAAATGCTCAGCATGTAGACAAAGTAGTTAAGTAATTGATGGTTCTAGTTGAACTTGAGAAGGGGGGTTGAATCAAGTTGGCTTAAAACTTAAAATTTCAAACTCTGTTTTTGCTGTTGCTCGAGTTGCAGGAGATTATTTGAAATTATCTCATACGCAGAAAATTAAAAGTGCAGAGAAGAGGAGAAAGAGGCCAGCATGTATCCTGGTTTGGATTCTTTGTACCATGAATCCTATATCCAGTCTCCACCATAAACCATGGTAGAATTTTCACTATAATTCTTAGGTTACATACACCAATACTATTGAATTACTCCCTAATTCAACTAGTATCTACCCCTAAGCTTTCTTCACCAAAGCTTAGCAACCCCAAAGTGCTATCCCAACTTGGAAGGGGAATCTACACAGATTCAATTCTCACCAAGTGCTAACCCAACTTGGCAAGGGGAACTAATCCTAGTTCATAAACCCAAATTACATCAGAAAAACAAACAGTGGCTATTTTTGCATCACTCTTGCCTTTTCTCTCTTGACTTTTGAACCTCACATAATTGCCTTTTCTCAAAACAGAAAATAACGCAAGACAGCCATAACAATAAATCAGAATTAAGCTTGAGTAGAAGAAAGAGATTTCAGCTCTGTGTTAGAGAAGGTGCTCTGAAAGTGTGTGCTCTCTTCCTTAACCTGAAATGTTGGAGTGAGGCTTGTTATATATCTTCAGCTTGGCTTCATGGTAGCTTCATCCTCTTTGCTTTTCCTTGCTGCCCGTTGGACTGGTCCTTGATGGCATGCAGTCCTTTCTTCATCCTGCTCCACCTCCCCTGCTGTCCGAGGAGCTCCACCACTACCTCTGCTGTCCTTGGTGTTTCTTTCTTCCTTGGCATGTTCCTCTTTTCCATTCTCCTCCATTTCTTTGCTGCAGCTCTATGCAAGTTTGTGTTTTGTATAACCACAATCCACAGCAGTGCTTTGCTGATGTCCTTGGGTTAGTGTGTGTGCCCTTTGTGTCCTTGCTTGCTTTTACAGAGCCACACTTGTCCTTGCATGATACAGCTGTCCTCATATTTCTTTTTTAGCAAATATATACATAATCATTTAATGTTGCTGAACGGTGCTATGAGGAATTGTTGGACTTGTTTACTGCACTAAGGAACAATGTGAGCTGTTTTTCTATTTGCTATGATGGGCTGTTGCAGCATAAACTAGTATACTTGGGCTTGCTACAATAAAACACCCATTAAACCATATTGGGCTTTCAACCCAATTAAATGTTTGTCATCATAATTAACCCAAAATTAAACTAGGCTCAACAATCTCCCCCTTGATGACAAACATGATAAAATAGGGAAATTAAAGACTAATTTGAAAGTGTTAAGAACACTTCCCTTTGATGACATTTGGATTGTGAGTTGCTCCCCCTCACTGTTAGCATTACTCCCCCTTGATCATGGCTTACTTCTTAACCTGGGCAAAACTTAAAAACAGCCAAGACCAATATTTCCAAACAGTATATCACAGTAATGAAAGAACAGAGCAATTAACACTAATCTCAACACAGGACAATTCACAGCAAATCATAGCACCACAAATCATATCATTGTTCTTAACTATTACTATTAATCCCTAAGCCAAAACTAACATTCCTTTTCTTTTCTCCCCCTTTTGTCATAAATGGAGGAAACGAAAAAATAACCTACACAAAATTTATTAGTGGCTGGTGCATATAGTTTAAGTAGCAGAGTAGTTAAAGTCTTTACAGTCATCCAAAATATTTAACAAGTTCAAAAGGAAACTAAGTCATAATCACAGATGAGATAAAATGAGCTAGGCATCAGAGTTGGATTCATCAGAGGTTCCATCGTCCTCCCCCTCATTGTCAGATGTGGTGAGGCTAACCTCAACATCCTCCACAAAGTTCCGCAGAATGTGAATCCTTCCTTTGGTCTTTTTGAGAGTATTTTCCTCCAAAACTTGGTTCCTTTTGTGCTCAGCACCATGATGGAGAATAAGGTCAGTCAGATTTATGAATTCTTCAAGCACATTCTTCAGAATGCGTATCATGACCTTGATTGTAGTGGAGGTGGAAGGGGGAATCAGAGGGAACATCAGTGCTGTCATCAGTTTGGCGATGCCTAGGAGCTGTTTTCTTTACTGCACCACCCCCTTTGATATATGAGTTACAATCTTTTGCAATTTCAGCCCCAAAATCAACATTGTAATATTGAAAAATTTTTGTAAGAAGCATGCGATATGGTAATGCATTTTTGGTACTGACACAAGCATACATATGCCTTACAAGTAAATAAGCAAAAGAGATGGGAATTTTTGAAAGCAGTGCATACAAAACCAGAGTGTCACAGAATGATACACGTTGAAAATGAATATAAGCCCCAAAAAAATTTGAAAGCCCATTTTTAGTAAAAATTGAAAAAGCCCCAAAGTGTTCAATAAAGAAAAGCCCATGAGTGCAGAGACTGCTTCAGCACTAGACGACCATCATGTATTGTGTTCAGATTTGAATCCATTGGCTTCATGGTGATTTAAAGAAGTTTGCTCATCATCTGCCAAAAAAATTTCACCGCGATTTATGAGATAAAACATAAAAGATCTCATAATCAGAAACATTACGAAAACAGGGATGAAATAAGAAAGCCCAGTTCAGTTCTCAACTTGCAGAACATCTCCTCTATCAATGGTTTGGTGAATATATCAGCTAGCTGACCTTCAGAATTAACAAACTGAATATCTAAATTTTTATTTTACACATGTTCTATTATAGAATGAAAACGAACTTCAATGTGCTTTGTTCTTGAGTGCAAAACAGGGTTTTTAGAAATATTAATAGCACTCATGTTGTCACAAAATAATGGAATATTTGAGACATTCAGTTTATAGTTAGCTAGTTGAGTTTTCAGCCATAATAATTGAGAACAACAAGAAGAGGCTGCAATATACTCAGCTTCGGCTGTTGAAAGAGCTACTGTAGCTTGCTTTTTGCTAGACCAAACAATGAGAGATTTTCCAAGAAAGCAGCACATGCCACTTGTGCTTCTTCTATCAATTCTATCCCCAACAAAATCTGCATCACAGAAACCCACTAATTGAAATGAATCAGTCTTAGGAAACCATAAACCATAATCAATGGTACCAAGCACATATCGGATGATCCTCTTGACAGCTGAGAGGTGGGACTCCTTAGGCTTTGATTGAAACCTTGAGCAAACTCCAACACTTTGGATGATATCAGGCCTTGAGGATGTTAGATACATCAAAGATCCAATTATCCCTCTATGGCGTGTCTCATCAACATCTCTACCATGTTCATCCTTATCAAGCTTGATGTTAGGATGCATGGGGGTTCCCATTGGCTTAGCACATTCCGGCCCAAAATTCTTGACAAGTTCCTTTGCATATTTTTCTTGATGGATGAATATGCCTTCTGCAGTTTGCTTAATTTGCAAGTCTAGAAAGAAGTTGAGCTCTCCCATCATGCTCATATCAAATTCATTGGTCATAAGCTTAGCAAAATCTGCACACAAATCCTCATTAGTCGAACCAAATATAATATCATCAACATAAACTTGCACAAGAATAAAATGATAATGATAGTTCCTAATAAATAAAGTGGTGTCAGTGGCTCCTCTTTGAAAATCATTTTTCAATAAAAATGAGCTAAGTCTCTCATACCAAGCTCTAGGAGCTTGTCTCAAACCATATAAGGCCTTAGCTAGTTTGAAAACATGGTTAGGAAAAGATTTGTTTTCAAACCCAGGTGGTTAAGCCACATAAACCTCTCTCTATCTATTATGCCATTGAGAAAAGCACACTTTACGTCCATTTGGAATAGCTTGAAGCCACAATGAGCTGCATAAGCAAGTAGCAATCTGATGGCTTCCATTCTAGCTACAGGCGCAAAGGACTCATCAAAGTCGATCCCTTCCTCTTGATCATATCCTTGAGCAACTAATCTAGCTTTGTTTCGGACTATGGATCCATTTTCACCCAGTTTGTTTCTGAAAATCTATTTAGTGCCAGTAACTTTCTTTCCATTTGGGTAAGGCACCAATGACTAGACCTAATTTTTCTCAAACTGCTGCAATTCCTCCTTCATAGCTAACACCCAAGATGAATCAGCAAGAGCTTCTTGGATGTTTTGAGGTTCAATCTTTGATAAAAGAGCTAAGTTGTTGGATTCAACTCTTTTCAAAGATGACCTTGTTGAAATACTTTTGGAGGGATCACCAATTATGAATTTTTCAGGATAATTTTTCAGAAACTTCCATTCCTTGGACCTTCTGATTTGTGTTGAAGATCCAGGTTCCTCTTGATCAATAATAGCTTCTGCATCAGTATTTTCTGCTGTGACAGGAGATAATTCCAAATTATCTCCTGCAGAATTGGAATTTTTGCAGCTAACAGGTGTAACTTCATGAGAACTTGGATTTTGTGGAACTGGTTCAGTGTTCTTTGGTAATTCATCTTCAAAACCTGGACTATCATCAATGCAAACACTGGGAACATTGTTAGATTCACAGAATGTAACATGCATGGTTTCCTCGACAGTTTTGGAGTTCTTGTTATAAACTCTATAGGCCTTGCTATTAGTGGAATAACCAAGAAAAATCCCTTCATGTGTTTTAGGATCAAATTTTCCTAAATTTTCTTTGATATTCAGAATGAAACACTTGCAGCCAAACACATGAAAATAACTAAGATTAGGAGGATGCCCTTTCCAAAGTTCATATGGGGTTTTCTTCAAAAACTTTCTAATGATGGTTCTATTTAAAACATGGCAAGCTGTATTCACAGCTTCAGCCCATAAGAACTTGGGGATTTCATATTCACATAACATAGCTCTAGCCATTTCTTGTAAACTTCTATTTCTTCTCTCAACAACACCATTTTGTTGAGGTGTTCTTGGACAAGAGAAGTTATGTGGTATGCCTTGTTCATCACAAAAAGATTCAAAGTATTGATTTTCAAATTCTTTACCATGATCACTTCTTATTAAAACAATTTTTGAACTTTTTTCATTTTGAATCTTTTTGCTGAACTTTTCAAAAACAGAAAAAGCCTCATGTTTATAAGCAAGAAAGAACACCCAGCCAAATCTAGTATAGTCATCCACAATTACCATGCCATAACTCTTTCCTCCAAGATTTTGAGTTCTAGTAGGTCCAAACAGATCAAGATGCAACAACTCCAGTGGTTTCTTAGTAGAGACATCTCTCTTGGGTTTGAAAGAGGTTTTAATTTGTTTACCCATTTGACAAGCATCACAAATGATGTCCTTATCAAATTTTATATTTGGAAGACCTCTAACTAAGCCTCTTTTTACAAGCTTAGAGATTTGAAACATGCTAGCATGTCCTAACCTCTTATGCCACATCCATTTTTCAGATTCCATTGAAGAAAAACAAGTTACATTTTGAACCTTTAGATCATCTAGAGTGATTCCATAAATATTGTCACTCCTTTTGGCAACAAATAAAACAGCCCCTGTTTTCTCATTTATGACCCACAATCAGATTTTCTAAAGGTTACAGCATATCCAAGGTCACACAATTGACTTATGCTCAATAGATTATGCTTTAACCCATCTACTAAAAAGACACTATCAATGCAAGTTGAAAAATCTTTGCCAACCTTACCAATGGCAATTATTTTACCTTTACCATTATCTCCAAAAATAACAAATCCTCCATTATACTTGTTGAGTTTAATGAAGAAAGTATCCCTTCCGGTCATATGCCTTGAACATCCACTATCAAGATACTCCATGTCCATTTTCTTCTTGGATGCAAGGCAAACCTGCATGTTCTTCAACTAACCTTAGATATCCAAATCCATTTGGATCCTTTGATGTGAAATCTTCTTGGTTGCCCAAGAGCATTATAATCATGAACAACTTTATATAATTTACTATCATTACCAAAAGACTTAAGAAAGATGAAACATTGAGGAGGATCATGACCATTTCTATTGCATTTGTAGCAATGATTCTTGCTTACTGATTTTTGAGTTTTGCTGAATCCTTTTGGTTTGAAAAGCTTGGAAGAGGAGGCTTCAGATTTTTTAAAGTTTTGTTTGAAAACAGCCTTGTTTTCCTCTATGAATCCAAGTCCAGATTTTTCAGATCCAAACCTTTGACTAGCAAGTAGTTTGTTCAGATTTTGAGAACTTTGAACAAACTTTGCTAAGTCTTCATTCAAATTTTTTATTTGTTCATTCAGCTTTTTGTTTTCAGAAATCAAATCAGTGGAAACAGTAACTTCATGCTTGAGTTTGAATTTTTCTAATTCAGTTCGCAAGGCAATGTTTTCTTCTTTTAAAAACTTTTCATTACTAGTTTCATTTGCCTTAACCTTTTTCAAAAGAAGATCATTTTCTGTCCTCAAAGCCTCATTTTCTTTCTTGCATTTAGCATACTTATCCAAGAGTTTCTTAGAGTTCACAGAAATGTCTTTGATAATGTAGTGCAGTTCATCAATAGATAAGTCAGAGAGATCTACCTCATCTTCATCATTATGATCTGCCATCAGACATAGTTGAGCTTCTTGATTTGAGCTCTCTGAGCTGGTGTCGTTCTCCAAGTCCTCCCATGTTGCCGTCATCACCTTCTTTTTGTCTTTCTTGGATTTTTCACCTTTCTTAAGTTGAGGGCAATCTGACTTGAAGTGACCAGGCTCCTTACAGTGATGGCAAGTGAACTTGACTTGATCTTTCTTGACATCTTTGGATGAAGAGCTTCTTTTGCCTTTGTTTTTGTATCTCAGTAGTCTTCTCATTTTTCTTGCAAAGAGCACCATTTCCTCATCTAAGAAACTGTCATCAGATTCTTTTCCTTGGGCTGTCATTCTTGATTTTAGTGCTATACTTTTCTTTTTGTCATCTTTGTCTTGAGACATGTAAGTGGTTTCATAAGCCAGTAGCTTGCCTCTCAGCTCATCATAGGTGATTTTGATCAAATCATTCCTTTCAGAGATGGCTGTGCTTTTCACTTCCCATTTCTTAGTAAGACTTCTCAGAATATTCCTTACCAAGGTTTCTTCAGAGTAGTTTCTTCCCATGGCATCCAGATTGTTGATGATTATTGAGAACCTTTCGAACATTTGATCGATGCTCTCGTCCTCTTTCATACTGAACATTTCATACTCCTTCATTAGCATGTCAATTCTGGTCTCCCTCACTTGCTTAGTGCCTTCATGAGTGAGTCTGAGCTTATCCCAGATTTCTTTAGCCGTTTTGCACCTTGACACTTTTCTGAACTCTTCAAAACTGATTGCACAGTGCATCAAGTTGATTGCCTTGGCATTGAGTTCAACCTTTTTCTTTTCTTCATCTGTCCATTCACTGTCTTCCTTTGCCACTACTTCTCCATCAGCATTCTGTTTGGTGGGAACGTCTGGTCCGTTAAGAATGATCTTCCAGATGTTGTAGTCGATTGATTGCACGAAGATTCTCATTCTTTCTTTCCAGTAGGAATAGTTGCTGCCATTGAAATAGGGAGGTCTATTATTAGACTGCCCTTCAGTAAGAGTGAAAGCCACGATGTTGGGATTCAAGTTGTTGGCCATAGATCTTTACTCCAAGCTGTGAAGCTTGCCTTTCTGAGACCTTGCTCTTGATACCAATTGATGGTTCTAGTTGAACTTGAGAAGGGGGGTTAAATCAAGTTGGCTTAAAACTTAAAGTTTCAAACTCTGTTTTTGCTATTTCTCGAGTTGCAGGAGATTATTTGAAATTATCTCATACGCAGAAAATTAAAAGTGCAGAGAAGAGGAGAAAGAGGCCAGCATGTATCCTGGTTCGGATTCTTTGTGTCATGAATCCTACATCCAGTCTCCACCACAAACCATGGTAGAATTTTCACTATAATTCTCAGGTTACATACACCAATACTATTGAATTACTCCCTAATTCAACTAGTATCTACCCCTAAGCTTTCTTCACCAAAGCTTAGCAACCCCAAAGTGCTATCCCAACTTAGAAGGAAAATCTACACAGATTCAATTCTCACCAAGTGCTAATCCAACTTGGCAAGGGGAACTAATCCTAGTTCATAAACCCAAATTACATCAGAAAAACAAACAGTGGCTATTTTTGCATCACTCTTGCCTTTTCTCTCTTGGCTTTTGAACCTCACATAATTGCCTTTTCTCAAAACAGAAAATAACGCAAGACAGCCATAACAATAAATCAGAATTAAGCTTGAGTAGAAGAAAGAGATTTCAGCTCTGTGTTAGAGAAGGTGCTCTGAAAGTGTGTGCTCTATTCCTTAACTTGAAATGTTGGAGTGAGGCTTGTTATATATCTTCAGCTTGGCTTCATGGTAGCTTCATCCTCTTTGCTTTTCCTTGCTGTCCGTTGGAGTGGTCCTTGATGGCATGCCGTCCTTTCTTCATCCTACTCCACCTCCCCTGCTGTCCGAGGAGCTCCACCACTACCTCTGCTATCCTTGGTGTTTCTTTCTTCCTTGGCATGTTCCTCTTTTCCATTCTGCTCCATTTCTTTGCTGCAGCTCTATGCAAGTTTGTGTTTTGCATAACCACGATCCACAGCAGTGCTTTGCTGATGTCCTTGAGTTAGTGTGTGTGCCCTTTGTGTCCTTGCTTGCTTTTACAGAGCCACACTTGTCCTTGCATGATACAGCTATCCTCATATTTCTTTTTTAGCAAATATATACATAATCATTTAATGTTGCTGAACGATGCTATGAGAAATTGTTGGACTTGTTTACTGCACTAAGGAACAATGTGAGCTGTTTTTCTATTTGTTGTGATGGGCTGTTGCAGCATAAACTAGTATATTTGGGCTTGCTACAATAAAACACCCATTAAACCATATTGGACTTTCAACCCAATTAAATGTTTGTCATCATAATTAACCCAAAATCAAACTAGGCTCAACAGTAATAGTCCATGCATACATGGGCTCCTTCATCTTATAATAGAATCTTGATGATATTCTTGCTCTACATCTATATAGGAAGAGTGCGTGAGCCTTGTATACACGCTTCAGATCAATAATCATTTTCATTCAGTCTTAGTAAATTTTCTCCCATTTAATTTCTTTACAAATCTCTTTAATAATGATTAAAAACAGTCTAAAATTAAAGATTAATTATAGAGATATTTATGAGAAAAATTTTATTTGATAACTAATTTATTGTAACTTTCATGTACAGGTAAGCATAACCGAAGGTCCAATTCCTATATGAAATAGAAGATCTACAGCCGTTAGCTCGCTGCTCCGCCAAAAATCGGTTGCCAACAAAACTATAATTTAACTGTGACTCCACCAAATAAATAATATAAAAAAGGGTCTCGTCTGTTAAAATTTAAGATGGCGAGTAAGCAGGGGAAGCAAGTAATTAATTAAGCATGCTTAATTCATGGAAATTATAATTTTCTTTGAAACACGGAGCCTTATTTTATTGCAGTTGCACCAGGTCACACTACCGATTTTATTATATTAATAATTTTGACTAGGTTGCGTGGAATGGAGCCAGACAGGACGAAGAACGTTAACATAAGCAGCATTCATTCAAAGTTAAACAAACACCTTGTCTCATAATTTATCGATTCTGCCCTCCTCTCCTCTATTCAACAAACCACGCCGGCTTACCTTTTCTCAGTCTTATTTAATTTTGATGAGACATGAATGAATTGATCACGTGTAAGGAAGTAGAAGCTAGCCAGCTATTACCATATAATCATAAGGATAATGTTAGGTAGACAAAAAAAAAAAAAAACAGCAAAAACTTGCCTTATTTAACATTAATTAATTGTCGCAACAATTAATGAATGCTAAATAAGACAAATTATGACTGTTTTTGGCTGATTTTCTTTGGTTACCAAACATTTCTGAATCATAATTGATTCCTCAGGTTATTTGCCTTACTCCTAACTTTGAAACCAATGAATTTAATGACTATCATTGTCAATTTAATGACTATAAATCATAACATCAATTTTATTTATCAATCTCTTGTTATGAAAAGAGCCCTTTGTATCACAACAAAGAGATATACTCACATGATTAATTTTATGATTTATATATGACTTGGACACATGATTAATTTTACGATTTATATATGATTTGGAAGTCGGAATGTCTTTTATAGTAGTCACGATCTTCTTTGTCCAAGTATACCTACCAAGTTCAATTTTTTCTAAGGCCAAATATAACTAAGAGGATTATCTACACTGGAACAATAATCTATAAGCAGAGAGAGGAAGAATGCAATGCAATGCAAGGCAACTGGTAGCAAGCCAAATCCAATTCTGTATATGAAAAAGTAATCTAAACCGAGATGGATATAATACCAATTCAATTAAACTGTAGGAGCCGCGGGTCCATTTGGAGGAGCTGAACTATGTACACACATAGATACATAGGGAAATGAAATGAAGAGATTAAGAAGAAGAAGAAGAAGCTAAGCATGAAATTCGGGAATGGCAGAAGCAGCCCAGAGGCCGTGATTGAAGAAATCATCTGGAATGAAGGGTGTCCGGCACAGAGGGCACGTGCTCTGATCGTAACCCATCCAACGGTCCACACAACCCCGGTGGAACACGTGCGTGCAGTTCACCAGCCGTCGGATCTCATCCTCCTGCTCGAAGTCCGTGAGGCACACGGCACACCTCTCAGGCGGCTCCACCAGCTCCGAGAACTTCACCACGGGAAGGATCTCTCTGATGAGGAGCTCCGACACGGGGTGGAATTGGGGCATTGTGTTATCGGTGTCATCGGGTTCGAGGAAGTTGGGGAGGCCCGTGTAGCTGAAGAAGGTGAAAATCAACCTTCTTATGTAACCCAATACGGAGAGGATTTGAAGAACAGGCTTTGGGAACAGAAGCTCTGTGTAACCCACTGGGAATCCCATATAGACGTCCGTTTCTGTTTGTGAATGGAAAGAATGAAAGCTAAACACTCAGCGACACCTGCCTATATATATACTACTCAGGTTTTAGGCTTCCCTCTGGAAATACCAATAATGCCCTTTGTCTTTTTCCACACTCATCTAACTAGACGACATTTATTAGGATTAGGGAACAACAGAGTAAGACCTTTAATTTGACGTTGAAATTGTTTTAAGACTCCTTCAAATAACTTCATTTTGTAGCGTCAAGTTAATGCCACCACAACTCATCATTTTGAGGTTTCACGTGGTCACAATAATAAACCAGTACCTAGTATAGCTAGAACCTTTCGTTCGAAATTGAAATCCCATCATCATTTGAATTTACTTCCTTCATCTTTTTCCTAGCTGTGCATTTTTTGAAAAACAAGTTCAAATCAGTTAGTTGAAAACAACGGGTTGGATGGGTTATTTAATTAGTAAGGATGTGGTTGCAGTTGCAATAATTTGTTGTTGAGCACCGTACCATGTCATTTCAGGGATCATTTGGTTCATGATGGTCCCTTGATAGTGATAGTGAAAATTAATGACTCTAGTAGTATATGACGAAGTTGAGCACATCATCCGTGAGCGTGAGTTGTTATAGTATATCTGGAGTTGAAATGTCCCATCTCATGATCCCATTTGAAAGGCCACTAAATTGAATGCAGCACTTTTGTTGGGGACAGGTGTCAGCTGTGTGATGGATGATCATGTTACTCTGGTACTTCTTGGATCAAGGAATTTCTTCAATTTCGATTTCCCATGGTGTCTGATGCAGCCAAGACATCATTGGTCCACACTCACCACTCCCCATTCATCATCCTTGCCTTCCTTTGTCTCATCTCAACCTCAATCTCAATATTGCAGCTTCTTCTAAAATCATATTTTTCATTTTATATGGTTCTGAATAGTAAATTAAATTTTGTGACTATGAATATCTTAGATATATAAGACAGTTCCATAAATAACTTAAGAAATTTCAACAAAGTTATATTTTACTAGATATTATATATTATTTACGTAAAAATATTTTTATGATGTGAGTAACCACCAATCTTTATGATATGGTCATTTACCAGATAAGATTAATTATTTTACCAGCCAAATATAAACCATGATGAATTCTTAGCAACATAGTACTTCCCACTTCAACTTCTTCTTGTTTTCGTTTTGTTATGCCTATATATTAATTTGATTCTCACCACTACTACTGACGATTAACAACTAAGCTAGTAGTGTGGTCATTGGAGATAAGTTATTAAAAAAATGGCGGGGAGGGTTATCGCTGCTAATTCCAAAACCTTTAATGTAAGCAGCATCAGAAGTTGCCTGCCATTAGGGTAAAAAATAATTAAATGTAAAACATAAAACAGAGCATAGCCTTTACAATATGCTTGTCAGATACTGTCTCTGGCCTCATCATATATAATGAAAAAAAAAAGGTGTTTTTTACCAGCAACAAACAAGTTGCACATATTTAATGAAAGCAAGGCGTGTAAACGGGTTCTGATTCGTCATCACTATTTATATCTCTTAGAATGGCATGGCATGTGAAAGCACGTTGATGATGGCTAATGTAGAAAGAGCTATTCAGCTATATACATATACTAGTAAACGACCCGCGGGATAGATATTGAATCAATGTAATAATCCAATTTACGTATCCTTGTAATAAAAACGATTAACATATATAAAGTGTAAAATCTAGATGCATTTTGGACACAACATTCACCTACATTTGTCTACTGTGTCTAACACGCGTGTCTACTCTATCCAACTGTCTTAATAAAAAGTAAAAAAATTTTCTTCGGACACACTTAGCGTGTCCAATCTCATTCTTAACATATATCAATAACATATTAAAATATCATTACGATTTATCTATTTTATATGTATGTGTGTTCCTGTGTCTTATAAAATTTTAAAATTTGCATATTGACATGTCCCGTATTATATCATGTCCCATGTCCATATCAATATCCATGCATCATAGTGTAAAACACAATTGTAAGTCGTGTTTGGTTAGGATCTTTTCAGATATAAATATAACAGTGACACAAATATATAGAAAGATATAATAACAAGGATATACAAATTTTTATTACGTTTAATAATGATACACAAAATATATTAGTCTAAATCAAATATCAATTTTATTTTCATACAATATAATTGCTACTTTACCAATTACCAGTATTACCATTATTTTATCCACTTTTTATTTTTCTTATTGGAAATTTTGTGATGTTTTTTAATAATGTGAAAAATTGGGCCAAAAACCCTAATAAGCCAAGGCAAGTTTCGCATTACGTAAATAAGCCAAAAGCAAAATCGTTTCAGCAATGAGCCAAGGCCTATTTTAATGTAATTCGAACCAGTATGGTTCAAACTACATTCCTTAGTAAATCGAACCAACTTAGTTCAAATTAGGAGGAGAAAAAGTTGAACGTAATTCGAACCGATCTGGTTCGAACTCAAATTGCACATAATTCGAACAAGGCAAGTTCGAATTATACCAACCATAGCTAACCATGTAATTCGAACCAACCTGGTTCGAATTACCCTTCTCGTGACTCCAATAGTAATTCGAACCACCCTGGTTCGAATTACTCAAGATTCGGCTATATAAGGAGTTTGAATCAGCCTCATTCGAACCATTCTTCATTTCTCCTACCCCACCAAATCCCAGAGAAAATGACCTAGATTCTCTCCGACGAAGATCTGAACGGAATACTCTGCTGATGGGGGACGATCCGGCACGATTATATCGCTTGGACGGAGTTACTCATATAGCCGGGGTCATCAACGACGAGGTTAGTACAGAAATAACTTCGTGCTAGTGGTATATGTGACTTAGTGGTTTTGCCTTTGGTTTTAGTGGCGGTTTATGTTAGCGGTAAAGCGTAGTGGTATTGCTGGTGGTTTAGTTGAGAGGTTTAGGATGCGGGTTAGATGGTGGTTTAGTTGGTGGTTTATTTAGTTAGTTTCTGTTGGTGGTTTATGTTAGTGGTTTATGTTAGTGTTTTACGTTAGTTGTTTAATGCTAGCTGTTTTACGTTAGTGGTAGGTGTTGGTTGTTTTAGGTTGGTGGTTTAGTTGGTGGTTTATGTTAGTTGTTTTATGTTAGTGGGATGGTTTAGTTGTTTTATGTTAGCTGCTTCATGTTAGTAGTTTATGTTGGTTTTTTTTATGTTGGTGGTTTATGTTAGTTGTTTTATGTTAGTGGTTTGTGTTAGTTGTTTTATATTAGTGGTTTGTGTTAGTTGTTTTATGTTAGCTGTTTTATGTTAATGGTTTTAGTTAAGCTGTTTTATGTTAGTGGTTCTAGTTAAGCTGTTTTATGTTAGTGGTTTAGTTGTGTGGTCTATGGTAGTTGTTTTGCATGTGGTTCTCGTTCATGGATTTTTATGCGGTTTGATTTAGTATGATGTTTTGTTGATGATTTATCGTGTTGGTTATGTTTGTCATTGGTTATGAAGCTGGTTCTAATAATGCGGTGCATGTCATGCGCAGCCTCAGCGATGCATCAGGAACATGCGACGGCAGCAGGGCATGCGACTGGATGACAGATACGTTCCGTACTTGCAGATGGCCGGACTATACCATCTTGCAAGGCTAAACGATAGATGGTTCCGGTTAGACGAGGCCCTTGTCAGTGCATTCGTCGAGCGATGGCATCTGGAGATGCACACGTTTCATATGCCATTCGAAGAGTGCACAATCACACTTCAGGACGTGGCATACCAGTTGGGTTTGCCAGTGGACGGGCGTTACGTGAGTGGCTGCCTATCAGAATTTCAGATATACATCCAGGGTGGCCGTCCAGCCTGGGTGTGGTTCCAGGAGTTGCTTGGAGTGATTCCTCCTCCCAGCCAAGTTCAGAAGTATACAGTGAACTGCAGCTGGTTCCAGGAGACTTTTGGTGAGTGCCCCGAGGGAGCCGATGACAAGACTGTGCGGCGATATGCCCGTGCGTACATCATGATGTTGTAGGGTACGCAGCTGTTTGCGGACAAGTCCGGCAACCGCATTCACATCAGATGGCTTCCCTACATAGCTAGGCTGGAGAAGATGGGTACCTACAGCTGGGGTTCTGCAGCACTGGCATGGTTGTACCGGTGCATGTGCTGAGTGGCGAACAGACATGTGGTCAAGTTAGCGGGCCTACTTCAGCTACTTCAGTCTTGGATCTTCTAGCGATTTCCTCGGTTTAGGCCTGCAGGGTATGAGACGTTCAGCTGGCCATTGGCCTCGAGGTACTCTACTCAGCCTTCTCTATTTCAATTTAATATGCATAACTCCATGCTCATTAATAATGTATTACAAACCCTAAGCACACATTTAAGTAGCCATAAGACATATGTATGATGCAGGTGGTCAGGTTACAACCCTTCCGGTAGCGAGAAGGGTCCTAGAGTGCAGATGTGGAGGCTGCGGATAGACCGGTAGCGAGAAGGGTCCTAGAGTGCAGATGGTGCAGGGGCTGTTGCAGTTGCTGGTGGTAGTACCCATGATGGCGGACATGGAGGTGAGTGGTATGGGTTAGGTATGGGTGACAGGGCTGACACTGGTGATGCTGGGCTTGGAGCGGGGCCTTTTGGAGATTACTTCGTTGGTGTACCAGGCCATGACCAGGCTCTTCAGGAGAGTACCCCATGGGTTAGTCCGGGATCACAGTGGGCAGATTTTCTTGCCGCAGATACGCTTGATGCGAACTTCGGGGGTTCACACTTTCTAGACGAGATTACTGTCATTATGCAGGAGGACGCGTCTGTCCGGAGGCGTGGTCAGAGTTCCGGCACACAGGCACATTTAGATGTCGATTTGAACGAGCCTCCTACGACATCTGTTGCTGACCATTTTGCGTTGGGAGGTACCCCACCCTCCGCCTACACCGCTGCATCACGTTCAGTTGACGGGCCGTCTGCGGCACCCGTCCATTCTACGCCACCTGCACAGCCTGCCCCGGATGAGGAGGAGGATGAGATCGAGGACGAGGAGCCACTTATCCGCTGAGGTCATAGGACACGGGTACCCCGTCGTTGCTTTACGGGCTCGCATCTGTTTAGATGATTCATGTTTCATGTATGTTGGATTTTCATTTTCATTCATGTATGGTGGCCGTGTGTAGTTTTGTTGTTATTTTAGCCAACTTATTTTTTTTTTGTTCATGTTGTTGTACTTTGAAAACAGTTGTTTATTGGTTATATCATTGACTATCATAGTCATCGCATTAGATAACAATGTAATATGTAGATTTATTTATTAAAATTTGCATTCACCAAACTTGTAGAAATACTCAAAGTGAAACATAACATATTCAATAGTTAACGCAGCATCCACAATACAACGCACAAAGCTCAATAAATTACATGAGTGCTTAAATAAAACATCGAAACGCGAAAATTAAAAAAAAAAAGTGCCAAGACTAAGAACATGGCGACTAATGGCCCCCTGTGTGAGACGATCCAGCTAGCTGTGGGCAACTTCGACGTGTGTGTCTGGATTGGCGACATAGGCCACACCTCTTTGGCCGGTTCGGATCTGCCTCGTCCATATTCATCCGTATCCTAGTGGACCTCGGACGACCCTCTCTCGCACGCCTCTTGTCAAGGTCCGGCATCACAATGGGCCCATCGTATGGTGGCCAGAAACCCTCCGGGATCAGAGGTGTGAATCCCATGCGATACACACTGAATACCGAACTAATCCGATACACACTGTGAACATAAGAGGTCCAGGTAACCCGTGAGTAGGCACAACAAGCAAGTGCGTGTTGACACGGGAAATGAAGTGCCTGGAAGTACCCGTAGTCACATGTCTGAGAGGCAAGAGATACTCTGTAGCTACCCAATGAGAAAGAACCAGTCGGAGTGGTCTCTGCTACGGTGAACTCGGAGTTATCCCGGTCATACAAAGTCACCGTGAAGCACCTGACCATCTTCAAGTTGGCCTCAATACACTTCACCAAGTGCTGACTGAATTGTTGTCCGGTTCCCATCTGGGCCTCAGCCTCTCTCCCCTTGCGAACAAAGAGTTCCGCAAGCCTTCCATATGTTGCCTTCACCAGGGAGCATACAGGGAGGTTTCTGACACCCTTGAGGATTAAGTTCACACACTCGGAGATATTCGTCGTCATGTGACCGAATCTCCGCCCCTCGTCACAATGCTGAGTCCACAAGGAATAATCAATCCGGTTCGCCCACTCACACATTGCCGGGTCTTCAGACCGCAAAATATCAAACCAGTAATCAAACTCAACCTCAGTCTTGGCATACGCGGCATTCACTAGAAGCCTATGTGCGTCTTTGTCCTTGAAGGTAAGGGCAAAATTAGCCGCTACGTGTCGAATGCAGAATGCACGGTATGCAGATGGAGGTAACCAACCTCCGTCAGGAGCCTCAAGCGCAGCCTTGATGCCGTTATGCCGGTCCGATATAACCAGTAGACCCGGCTGCGGTGTCACGTGCTATCAAAGGTGGGAGAGAAAGAATGTCCAAGACTCTGCATTCTCACCCTCTACTAGTGCGAATGCAACAGGTAGAATGTTGGAGTTTCCGTCCTGTGCAATCGCGATGAGCAACGTTCCCCCCGTACTTGCCGTACAGATGGGTGCCGTCAATGCTAACTAGCGGCTTGCAATGACGGAATGCCTCGATGCACGGTGGAAACGTCCAGAAAAGTCTGTGAAAATAGGCTTGAGACTCGTCTACTTGTCCACCAACTCGAACGGGGCTCGTCCGTAGGACTGCAACAGTACCAGGCATCGTCAACTGGACTCCCAACACCCACCTGGGGAGCTGTATGACTCATCCCAGTCACCGTAGATGATGGCAATTGCCTTCTGCTTCGCCATCCAGACCCTTCTGTAAGTCGGCCTAAACCCAAAGTGTGCTGCCGTGGCATTTAGGAGCACCTTGATGCTGACGGATGCATCAGCCCTACCATTGGCATAATGAACGCCGATATCACATGATAATCCAAACTCCTGTGGTCACTCGAGATGGAGGTGGCAAGGCAAGTGTGAGGTCCATTGTACCGTTTGACCTCCCAAATGCCCTTGCGTTGCCGGAGACTCAGTCGAATCAACCATGTGCACCCATTCCCAAACTCAGAACACTTGCCCACATACCGGCGATAATCAGACTCCACTACCTTGTACTGTACCCCTCGCCGGATGCTGTAAGTCTTCACACTTACAGGGCCTCATCTTTATCCTGAAATTGCTGACCAACCTGGAACTCTGTCAGACCAGCAGTCCCTTCCGCATCTCTAGCTCTGAATCCAACAGAGTGCCCAGAAACCCCCTCCTGCCTCATGGCATCCAAGTCCAAAGAGAAAAAATGTGGTGGATACTGCTGTGTGCCAGAGCTAGAACCACCTACCGCCAGTGCAGGCTCACTCGCTCCGATATCATCGCCGCTGTCATCATCAATCATATCCGGCTCGACGTCATCATCCTCTGCATCACCCAACAATCCGTCTCCAACGCCAAGCGGTGCAACGCCTTGTAAAGCGTTCGACAGAATATCAAATGATCCTACCTCGTTGCCTACGCTGTCATTTAGATCAACAGCAAAAGACGGGGAGGCGACAGGTTGGACCGCTAGCTCGTACACAGGGACGGAGGAAGAAGCAACGGCAGGCCTGGAACTAGAACCGGCTGCCATGGCTAAAGTGGTGGTATTCCGGTTCGAACCCCCTGAGCTGGATACCACATCAACCAGCTTTGCTAACAATTCTGGTGTCCTCACCTCCGGAAACTGCCGCCGACAAAGAAACATGACTTGCAAGTCCTCATCACTACCAATCGTGAAACAATCATACTTCACGGTATCCTGGAGGACCATGATTGGAATGCGATAGAAAAACTTCTTAACCCGCTTCGCATCTTCCAGACCAAGCTTCATCAGCACAGATCTAACAAGGTCATCATAGCTCGTCGTAGGACTCACGACAATACAGAGAGGATCCTTATCTGTGAACTTCACACCGGAATGAGTTTTCCTCTTAATGGATCCTCTGTGATGAACCAAAACAACAAAACTCTCCTCACTAGCCATCTTACACCCTCTAATGAGAGCAACTCACGTTTACAACCATATATATACTGCTCTGTCTCCCACTAATTCGAACCAGCCTTCATCGAATTAGGGATTGTGTAATTCGAACCAGCCTGGTTCGAATTACTTGGTGCAGCTTCTCTCTCTATAATTCGAACCACTATGGTTCGAATTACGTGCGTTGCTAGTTCGAACCACCCTGGTTCGATTTAGTTAGATCTCTATTTTTGTAATTCGAACTGCTTTGGTTCGAATTATTACTAAATGCAGTTCGAACCACACTGGTTCGATTTATATAAATATATGCTTTGGCTCATTATTGAAACGATTTTGATTTTGGCTTATATACGTAAATTCGGCCTGGCAGTGGCTTATTATGGTTTTTTGCCCTGAAAAATTAGTGTATTTTTTTGTGAATGCCACAAATTTGAGTGTTAAATTTGTAATTTTTATTTATTTTTTAATATCACAAATATGAGGGTTAGATTTGTGATTTTTGTTTTTTAAAAAAAAATACAAATTTAAGGATCAGATTTATATTTTAGTATTAAAAAAAATTTTAAACATACAAATCAAACCTTTCAATTTATTTAATAAGAATTCTATAAATAATATAATAACATGTATAAAGGATAAAGTTGGTAAAAGATAAATAAAGATGGAGTATTGATGGGTAAAAGCCCGTTGGTGAAACGCAGAAGCTCAAAATTGTAGCTTCTTGTAAACGTGGTTTTGAGAATAAAATCACTTCTGCGTTCATGGATCAAAAGTTTGCCAAACAAAAAATTGAAACTTTCAAGAAGGCTAAACGTACTTCTTCTCTTGTAACGTATTTGCCAAACACACCCTTACAATTAGAGCTAAAAACTATAATAAAATACTTATTGATTTGAATTTGAATTTTAAATAAAAAAGTCAGCGAAAATTTTACAGACATTTTCTTTTAAATAATTTCAAATGTCAAAATTATTGTCTTTCTTATCCTCAAATGTTTTTTCACTCCCAGAGAAACAAAAGCTGATAGACAAAAAAGGGCATGGATTGAGTAGGCAAGCTTTCTTTATGACATCGAAACGTCAAAAATCAATTTGACTGATAGTGCGCCAAACACGGCAAAATAAAAATGTTCATTTTAATGGGTCTTTTTTGTAATTGCATAAAAAATATAGAGGGATCATTTTTTAATTTTTTAAATAAATATATTTAACTTAATTGTTAAAATTAGTTAGACCCTCAATATTTAGTTAACTATTACGGCCGTCTCTCTTCTCTTCTCTTTCTAATTCTCTTTCTTTTTTTTCTGTCGTAGTAAGCGCTCGTAGTAAGCGCACCGCCCTTTCTATTATCTCCATCATCGACAATTTAAATCTCTCCACGGCCTCTCTTATTCTCTCTTTAGTCGCGCTACCAATTTCTTCTTCTCCCCACTCAGCTATCGTGGTTTTGGCACTGTCTTTCCCAGCACACTCGAAATTTACTGTCCACGTTCCGCTAAAAATTACCGTGACTCGTTAGATGAAATTTGGCGTTTTTAAACTATGAAACTCTTGATTGTTTGAAATTAAAAAAGTGTTCAGTGTAAATCTTTCTTTTAAGACGGATCCAAGCACACCAACAGCATACGTTATGTGATTCTACTGTGTTTTTTGCATTTAACTGGGTAAACAATTGACCGAGAGATTTAAAGTTTAAGTAAAATTTACGTAATTCCATTTTAAAATGAAAGAATTGTACCCAAATTCAACTCAATTCGACGAACATTGCAGAACAAGAGAAAATGTGGTGGGCCCATCATAATGGAACCAGCCAAAATGCCTTTCTAACATATTACTATAGTTAATAAAATTATTTTAACATAATTATTAATTTCTTATATCATATTAATATGATTAATAAAATTACTTTAAAAATTTACTAATTTCTCAGATTATATTACTATAATTAATAAAATTACTAAAAATAACTAATTTCCTAAATCATATTACTATAACTTATAAAGTTATTCTAAAAAATTGCTAACTTCACATAACATCTTACTATATAATTAATAAAATTATTCTTCATATCATTTAACTATAATTAATAAAATTAATATAACAAAATCACTAATTTTCAATACATATATTACTAGTCTAAAAATTATTAATTTATTTTTAGGGTTTAAGATTTAGGATTTAGGGTTAGAGTTTAGGATTTAGGATTTAGGGTTTAGGATTCAAGGTTTAATGGTTGAGGTTTAGAATTTTTTTCTCTTCTTCTCATCCTTGATATACATCTATTCTTTCATTTGAACTTTAAAAATTATTACATATATTTTTTTATTTTTGATTTATTCCTCAAGTTAGTCCTTAGTGGTAACACCTATCAATTTAATAAAATTAATCTAAAAATAATACTTTTTTATAGCATCATATTATAATTAATACTCTAAATAATTAATTAATTTTTATGACAATTATAATTAATAAAATTAATTTAGCAATTACTAATTTTTCATATCATATTATTATAATTAATAAAATTACTTTAAAAATTTACTAATTTATCAGATTGTATTATTATAATTAATAAAATTACCAAAAATATAAGTAATTTTCTAAAGAGTAAATTACCAATTATGCCCCCGAATTTGTAAAACGCTGACATAAATACCCCTAGAATTCGATAACGACAATCATACCCTTGAAAAATTTAAAAACGGATCAGATCTGTCCAACTGTGAGGAGAACTAATAAAATTAATAAAATTACATTAAAATTTTAGTAGTTTCTCCGATTATATTACTGTAGTTAATAAAACTACTAAAAAGATAACTAATTTAAGGTTTAGTATTTAAGATTTAGAATTTAGGATTCACAATTTAGGGTTTCTTTTTCTTCTTCTTATCTTCAATATGTTCCATCCTATTATTTGAACCTTAGAACTTTCTACATATATTTTTTTTCTATTTTCGATTAATTCTCCAAGTTAGCGGCAACACCTATCAATTTGATAAAAATAATCTAAAAAATATTAATTTTTTATAGCATATTACTATATCCTATCAATTTAATAAAATTAATCTTAAAAATACTAATTTTTTATAGCATCTTAATATAATTAATACTCTAAATAATTAATAAAATTAATCTAAAAATTATTAATTTCTCATATCATATTACTATAATTAACTAGTATATGAACCCGTGCTCAACACGGAAAAATTTATAAAAGTAAAAAATATTTTTATATGTTTAAATATTTTAAGAAAAAGCACACAAAATAATAATTATCAAAATTTAAAGTAAAATAATTATATATTAATTTTAATACAAAATTTAAAATAAAATTATAATATTTACGTTAGAATTCTATTTTTTTTAAGACTTCTTTATAAACAATATTGATGGTTGAATTTGCAGATATTCCTACGTGATTTATAAGCAAAACTTTTAAACCTCTCTTACTCTTAACTCTTGAAAATGCTGTATATAGTTGGCCATGTGTAAATCCAATGTGAGATAAAGTTTGTTCCTGAGACTTATTAATTGTCATGGTAAAAGATACTATTACGGAAAACTGTCTTTGTTAAAATCTAATTGGGACAGTTTTATTTGTTGGTACCATATATTCATTTTTGGAATCAAAGCAATATGACCAACATTGTTACCTATTAAGACTTCACATTCTATGACATGATTTTCAAGCTTTTTAACTTGTAGCCTTGTACCATTATAAAGACCACTGGATTGGTCAATATTCCTTAGTAACATCATAGGAACACCAACCTTAAGTATCAATTTATGTAGAGGTAAACCAGAGTAATTTATGCTATTCAGTAATTCAGGATCATAAAGATCTAGTTGACTTTCCATATTCCCTTCATCTATACAAATTGAATCCGAACTAAGATATAATTTTTTGCCTCCAGGAATGATAGTCATCAGATAGTTGTTGACCTCTTCAGCGATGTCCAACGTGGGAGCCAGTATAGTTCTTGCTTTGAAAAAATTATTTGAAGACATATTTTTCAAATATTTGGATAAGAAAAATGAACCAATTCATCAAATGTCTAGTCCGAAGAAGAAATAACAATATCTTCCGGAAGACATATCTCAAATTCACCATCTATATCACTTATTAGACCATCACCAACTTTCAATAACTACTTACTAAATTGCTCTGTCTCATTTTGATCTGAAGAAGTTGTTCCTACAGAGAGTCTCATATTTTTTGTTAGTTTGAGCACCTGATAAAAATGAATTCACAGTTGAATGAACCATATCTTGTCTCGATCCTCATGGAATGATAGGAAGGATTTGTCTAAAGTCTCTACCTAGTACAACCACGTTTCCTCCAAAAGACAAATCTTTGTTATATGTTAGAGAAAACTTCTTGATATCACCCAAGTATTTATCGAGCGCTTCATAGCAGTACCTACTAACCATTGGAACCTCATCCCAAATTATAAATTTGGCTTTCAATAGCAAAATTGCTTGAGGAGAACCAGGTTTGATGTTACATATAAAATCCTCAATTATATTCAGTAGTATTTTGAACCTTGAGTGTACCGTTCTTCCATTGGAAAGAAGTAAAGAAGCAATAATACTTGAAGTAACGTTTAACACAATATCATCCTTTTGAGTGAATCTCAGCGGACGTAAGGTTCCAGAGAAATATTTTTTCAGTATCCCTATGACCATACACAAAGAAAAAACCCCTTCACCATAATATACAGCTGTAACAATGTTATCGAATGCATGTTTCTACTCAGGTATTGCGATGGCTAACATGTCTGAGGCATTTTTCTTTAACTCATCTTTGTTAAAGTTTATCTCTTCCCTGATAACTCTTTCGGTTAACAAAGAACTATCAACTTTAGTTGCTAAAGGCATAGGATGATAGTCTTTCAAGGTTTTACTATAGGAATGTAAGATCTTGTCTATATCCATTAAGCACAACTGCTTAATCTCATCATCTAACATGGTTAACTCTGCATATTATACAATACTGTAAAAATTTAATCAAAATAAAAGTGATCAATAATAAAAGACTTTTATAATTGTAATTAATAAAAACTCACCTTTATGTTCATCACCGTTCTTTGTCGATACAAAAAATATCATCTGAGAGTTCATGCCAATATCTATCTCAGACATGTTCTGGTCTTGAGATATTTTTGGATGTTAATAGAATGACAAACAACCTCCTGACATATGATCCTGAGGCTCACGAGCTTGCTTCCTTAATTGCATCCATGAATTCTCTATCATCTTGCAAGAGTTCAAGAGCGAAGCATGCATCTCTATAAGTAGCATGAATTGTTCCTCCTACTGTTCTTATATCTCGAAAATCTATACATTCTCTTTGAGTATTCAAGAGAAATTGTTGGTAATATTCTTCGATATTTGCTGCAAAAAACTTTGTTAAAATTCCACTTCTAAGTTGCTAAATGAATTAGGCTACACAATTTTAATTATTATGTAGCTACACATGCGTATAAAATTATTTTTTCTAAAAAATAGAGAACAATGCTAAAATTGTATAATCTATAGAGTATTAGATTATAACTGTTGAAAGTTATTTGAACATTTACTTTCTAGTATAGATAAATCGAATAAAATAGACGTGAGGTACATGCTGTTAAGATTTTAAATTTAAATCATCAAATAAATAAGATCAAAATTAAATATAAATTCATCATTACCTGCAGGTACATGAGTCAACCTTCCGATTGCAAAGCTTTGCTTTTGAGGAAACCACTTTGAAGCATCGTCCTTCCAAACAAACTTGGTTGAAAATTCAGTATAAGTCAGACTTCGAGCATAGGGATATGACATATTCGCCGCCATCCATACCAGAAATATGGACTTATGAGATACTGCTTTTTTGACGATATCATTTACATTAGAAGTTTCACTATAAACCACAAGTTGCTCATCCTCCAAATGGAATGGAAGTCTAATCACAAATGGTTCTTTCTCTTGGATTTCGTATCCAAATAAACGACAGACTACCTCACATGCCGAAGTGTACCTACAATCGTAGTAATTTCTAATTTCGTCAACAACTTGTGTGGCTTCTGACGAATCACCAGCGTTGTATAGGGTAGCTGTTATGCAATCATTACCCTTGTGTACATACTTAAGATACTTAATAGAACTTGTTTGGCATGTGTATCCCACATTTATGTGGCACCGGAACTTGAGAGCAAAAATTCTAGATTATATGAAACAATAAACTTATTATCTAGTACACATTCTCTTTTCTTCAATGTTCGACTATTATCAGTATGCCTATATTTGAAAAATCCAGCTTCATCAATGAGTGTTCGCTGCCTAAACTCTTTAGGATAAAACTTTGAACAGGATCCATTCTTCATGCAAGTTGAATTCTTGTTGTACGGACCACATGGACCATGTACCATGTAATTTTGATTTGGCCTTTTATTTTCATCAGAAATCTCAGCCGTTATATGTTTGTCTATGTCATCTGGTGTTTGTGGCTTGAACTCGTTACTCATGAATAAAATGATATGTGCATGCGGAAGCCCTCTCTTTTAAAACTCTATAGTACAAACATCTGAAAATTGAAAAAAAATAAATGAGTAAAACATTACAACATAAAATTTTAATAATGTGTTGCATAAACACAGACTTACATCCTAAAATTTTGCCAAAGATTTTTCTTTCATTTAGGTCATCAATCAAACCATCAAGCTTGATTTTGAAAACTCGACACAATATATCAGGGCAGTCTTCTGCCTTCAATCCAATGGGAGTCACTTCTCTTTTTATCTCATCCCATTTAAGGTTACATGTTATAGTGATAAAATAGCTAGGATATCCTAGAAGTGTTCATGGATCGGATCTGATCCGCATATCCGCGATATTTATCCGAATCCGATCCGAAAATTACAGATATGGATTCGATCCACACACTTATAGAATCGGATTGCGGATTTTATGTAGCTATCCGCATATTCACGGATCCGTAAAAATAAATAAATAAGTAAATATTCTTCTTATATTTTATTTTAACTAATAATTATCATATATGTTGTATTATTTTAATATTATTATTTAAGAAAAGTATGTTTAATATTATTTTAAGAGTAAATATATTTAAAAAATAGAAAAAAAATTTTATTAATATTTTTTAATAAAAATAAGCTTTTAAAAATATTTTTGTATTTTGCGGATATATCTGATATTCAATCCGATCTGATCAGCAAATATCCGGATCGGATCAGATCCAAGCTTAAAAATTGTAGATATTAGATCCGATCTGATGATTTTAGTGCGGATCGGATTGAAATTTCGGTCATATCTGATCCGATCCGATCCGCGTGCACCCCTAGAATATCCTGCATATATGCAAATTACAAATGCATCTTTGCAATTATTCATCATGTACCTAGGTCCATCGGTAAAAGTACTGGAAAGAATGATTCTTCTACCAAGCCTTGCAGCTTTACATCCCTGTTTATTAGACTTTTATGCAGACATTTGTATTTGTCAACCCTCAACTGTGGTTGTTTAAACCTAAAAAATTTTAACCTCTCTGATTTCACCATTGTGTAGGCATCCATAAGAAACTATTGGAATAATCTTTTTATCTCAGAATTAACGGAAATTCACCCATCCTTTTCTATAGGCGAAATAAAGAATTGTCGTAAAGTGATTGTTTTGTTTTTCTTTGAAGGCCTAGCAGAGATAGAATTTGATGTTGCAATACCCAACTAAAACCTATCCTCCCCATACAGAAACAATAATGGATATTGCAAAGCTAAATAAGATGGGTGAAAAACATCAATCCGTTGGAGCTTTCTAGTTTGACTCTCTATAATAATATCTCTATCTTTGCTTAGTTGTTCGACATCACCAACAATCAATGCAGCCACTTCAGATGCAGATGGGAAGTTGTATGTCTTGTCATCTGTAGTCTTTTTACTAATCAACTTAAGTTTTATGTTTGTGCAATTTTCCTGTTAGTACCTATCTCTTGCATAGTAAAAATTCTTTGCCAAACTGTTATATTTGTCTAGCATATTTTTTAATGTTGTCACAATTTTTCTCTCTCGCTCATTTACAGCTTCATTGGAACTGCAAAGAAAAAAAACACAATAAATATATGTTATTCTCTCTCATAGATAAAAAATAACTATTTGACTGGTTGCATAAAAATTATCGAAGTGTGCCTATCCGATTATCAATCTCATTTTCTGTGTCATAGATATATATAACTGGACAAATGTTGGTCGTAGACTATCCGGAGGAAGTAGACTACCAATGCTAATATGCTATAGTAGTTTTGACACCCAAGCTTAAAAATTGGAGGAGCAATCCCATTATTCACCCCACGGTCAATTTTTTTGGCTATTGATGTAAAACAAAACATTGAATTAAATGCCTTTATATTTTTCAGAAAATTAATACTTCTTTGATCTCCTTCAGTATGAAGCTGAATGTGCTCATTATCAGGAGGCACAGAAAGTAGAGGAAGTTCAATCTTTCCTTCCATACAACATAATGAAAACTTTGGTTACAGTGACTGTTTGGATTTAGCAAGTCTTTCATCAGACCACATCCATACTTTACAATGTTGACATTGATAAAAAAGATCTCCTATATCCTACACACCTGCTAAATGAACTCTCTTTAGATACTCAGTTATCATACCAATGCAATTTAGTCTATGATGTACACAAAGATACAAATAAACATAAAGATAAAATTTATACATAACGTCTAAAGTTTCTGAAGATGGTATAAAATAATCTTTTAAATTCACATTCAACATTGAATTATCATAAGCATTAACAACTACAATAAATAAAAATTATAAAAAGTAAAAACATATATGTTGATGTATTACTAATAATTCATATTTCTTGCAAGCTACCAACTTAAATTCTTGATATAATAGAAAATTACCTTCATAATCAACAAAAGGATCAACATTTTGGCCACTTTGTGTATCACTGCTTAGTGGGTGCACCTTAACAGTCGATAAGTGTATATCTTCATAAAGTTGTGCCAAATTAATAGCCACCAAAGTAACAACAAAGGAAGATTGTCTTTTTTGCTTCCCATTTATATTAGAATTTCTTGACAAAAAGTTCAATTTTATTCAATTAAAAGTTAGACACTATAGAAAAGAAAAGAATATAATAATAGTTACCATCTTTTCTAAATTACATTCCTGTTAGGCACGGTCTTTGGGAACCGCAGTGTGACGGAAGCTAATTTTGCAGAACGACTTGCGTTAGATTATTGGTGAGTCCTTGTACACTGGAATATGCTAGAATTGTAATAAATCTATGTTATATAAATGATTTCCGATGAAGCATACTTTTTTTAAATATTGGTGCATAAATCATTTGGTAATCATTAATTATACGTATTATTTGTTAAGACAGACAGTGGAGTTCTTGTCAATGAGAGCCTCGTTGGTAGAGTTAAGAATTATTTAGATCTTATCTCTAATGGAGAAGGCCTTACATAAGTAGAAGTAATATTTTCTTGTCCAATTCCATGCGACGTATAGTGTACACCATACATAGAGAGTTGCTTTCCTATAAATGAGTAATGAGAAATATATAAAACTTTTTCGTCGTTAAACTGATATTTCAAATGTTAGATAAATATGAGTCAATTATAATAAAAAAAAATCACTTTTATCTCCACCTGATTGTAAACTGAAAATATTAGATGAGGTATCAGTTTTTTGACACACTGTTTTTTAACTTGCAGTAATATGTTACACATTTTCATGTAAATCGAAATTTATATTATTATTATTTCTCCAGTTAGTATAGAATTTTATGTATTAATTTAGATTAAATAGTATATAATTTTAAATTATGATTGAGTATATCTTAAATAATATTAAATAATTAATTAACTTAAATAATATCTAAAGATTTAAAGATTGCATAGTTTTAATGTAATTTATAGTTTATTAAATATAAATTTGAAAGAAAGACTTTTATAAAGATGAATGTTGTTCATAGTTGTTCAATCACTAAATTAAAATTACAAATTATGTACAGTACAAACTACCTCACTAATATTCTCAGCAATGATAATAGCTTAAATTGTATTTCTAATAAAAAAAGAAAAATAAAAAAAGTCTCACAAAGAACACTCACCAAAAGTACAAAAAAGAGCAAACTCATTATCATCAAGTCTTTTTCATTTTTTTGCCAAAATTATCCTTCATCTTAATCTTGCAATCTTGGATTGTGTGAGTGGAATGAAATACATTATCGTTGTTAATTCACTTATCCACAATGTACGACAATATTAGCGAAAGTCTTCTCTTTCCGGTCTGCTATTTATCTCCTCTAGTCACATTAACATCCCCGATCGTCTTCGACCTCCTCGCCGGCACAACCCCGTCGTCATCCCATCGCCGTAGGAGCAACCAGTCTTCTCGTCTTCAAAGCTCTTATGTCACTGTCCTGAAGTCGCCAGTCCGAAGACACCGTTCTCCATCGCTAGCGTCTCTGCTTATTGGGAGATAAGTTCAAAAAGGGGGCTTTGGGTCGGCGGGTTGAAATGGGAATATGAGATACGGGTAGGTTTAATTTGGATTAGCATATTATCAGGGACGGACCCAAGCATACAAATGAGGGGGCACTTGCCCCCATGATGTTTTTAATTTTTGTTTTAAAAGATATAGTTATATATAATATGCCCCCATTTCAAATTTTAAATGACCCCATTACAAATAAAATAAATTCAATTAGCTAAAATTTTAAATTTATTATTTTATTTTTTTATCATTTTGACTATTATTTAACCTAATCAAATTTAATTATTGTACCGTCAATTCTTTATTCTCTTAAACCCTCTTCTTATTTTTATATTTTCAACTTTCTTTTTCTATTTCTTGTCTAATGATCATCTTCTCTTCATCAAAAAGTAAATTTTAAATTCTCCAATTTTTTTTATATAGCTCTCCATGACTCTATGTATCTTTCAATTTCATTATTTTTCTTTTTGATATTTTCAATTGTAATTTTTAATTCAAACAATTATAGTTTAGGTATCAATCTAATATTTTATTTTTTTCGTGACTTTATATATTTTATTTTATTCTCGATTTATTCATCCTTATTACTTATTTTTTATCTTTTGTTCTATTATATGTACCTATGTTACATATAAAATTTTAAAATGAACTAATTAATTTACTAATTTAGAATATATTTTTTATTTTAAAAAATAATGATAAAAATATTTTAATTATAATATATAATTAAACAGATACATAAAATATTAGGTAAAAAACCCAAATGAGCCAAGGGGAGCTCAGTTTAACCTAAATCTGCCAAATCAAATTTCGATACGTCAATCCACCAGAACAGATTTTTATATAATTCGAATCAAAAGGATTTGAATCCAATTTGCAAGTAATTCGAATTGATTCAAATCGAATTACTATCAAAGACTATTCCCACGTAATTCGAATCAATTAGAAACGAATTATGCATGCAAAATTCCTTAATAATTCGAAACAACTTATTTCGAATTATGTTAGAGTAGTTCGAGTCATATCATTTCGAATTACTTGGAAAACGGCACTTGAGTGAAGTTCGAATCATATTGATTCGAATTAGGTGAATTTGGTGAGACTTAGTAATTCGAATCTACTTGATTCGAATTACACAGATTTCGGCTATATAAGGAGTTCGAACCAAGTTCATTCGATTCACTTTAGCATTCTCATACCCCACCAAATCCCAGAGAAAACGACCAATATTCGGGCGAGTAAGACCGGAGCAGCATATTCAGCCGATGGGAGATGATCCGGGGAGGCTTTATCGTTTGGATGGAGTTGCTCATATCGCCGGTGTAATCAACGAAGAGGTTAGTGATTTATGATTATGCGCTATTGATAGTGTTTTTTTGTTAGTGGTTTATGGTACTGGTTGATGAAAGCGGTTTATGATAGCGGTATTTCTTCATGGGTTATGATAGTGGTTTTATGATAGTGGTAGTAGTTAATGGTTTTTTATAATGGTTTATGTTATTGTTAGTGGATTAGGTTACTGGTTTAGGTTAGTGGTTTAGGATAGTGGTTTAGGATAGTGATGTAGGCAAGTGGTTTTCGTTAATGGTTTTTTATAGCGGTTTCTGTTAGTGTTAGCGGTTTAGGATAGTGGTATAAGCCAGTGGTTTTTGTTAGTGGTTTTTTGTTATTGTTATTTCTTAGTGGTTTTTGTTTAATGGTTTTGTATAGTGGTTTCAGTGACTGTTAGTGATTTAGGGTAGTGGTTTAGGGTTGAGGTATAGGCTAGGGGTTTTCGTTAACGGTTTTACTTGTTAGTGATTGTTGTTTTTGTTAATGGTTTTTGCACGTGGTTTATGTTAGCAGTTTGTGTATACAAGGTTGGTCGCTAGCTTAATATATGATGTGTCGCACGATTTATTTTTTGGTTCTTTATGAAACATATTGTATACGTTAGTGGTTTGTGCATCTGTTCTAATTATGCGGTTTATCTACTACCCAGCCTCGGCGTTGCATATCCAGCGTTAAGCGGCAGCAGGGGATGCGTCTTGATGAGAGGTACGTTCCGTACTTGCAGATGGCCGGATTGTACCATCTTGCGAGATTGAACGACAGATGGTTCCGACTAGACGAGCCCCTAGTCAGTGCATTCGTCGAGAGGTGACGGCCTGAGATGCACACCTTCCACATGCCGTTCGGAGAGTGCACCATCACGCTTCAGGACGTCGCTTACCAGCTGGGGTTGCCAGTGGACAGACATTACGTCAGTGGTTGCCTGACAGACTTCCACCTTTACATTGAGGGTGGGAGGCCAGCTTGGCAGTGGTTCCATGAGTTGCTCGGTGTTTTACCTCCCGAAAACCAAGTTCAGAAATTCGCAGTCAACTACACCTGGTTCTAGGAGACATTTGAAGAGTGTCCCGTAGGGGCTGATGAGGAGACAGTTAGGCGCTTTGCCCGTGCCTATATCATAATGTTGTTGGGCACGCAGCTGTTTGCCGACAAGTCCAGCAATCGTATACACATCAGATGGCTACCCTTTGTTGCTAGGCTTGAGGAGATGGGTGGCTACAGTTGGGGGTCGGCGGCACTAGGTTGGTTGTACCGGTGCATGTGCCGAGTCGCCAACAGACATGTCGTGAAGTTAGCTGGGCCGTTACAGTTACTGCAGTCTTGGATCTTCTGGAGGTTTCCTTCTTTTAGGCCTACTGGGTTTGATGCGTTTAGCTGGCCCCTTGCCTCGAGGTACCGTTATTGTTTTGTATTATGTATCCTTATTGTATTTATTTTCAATTGTGCAAGCAATTTCGTGCCTTGTAGAATGAGTCATGAACGCGTTAAAATGTATAATTTCTTGCGCAGATGGTCTGGTTACAATCCTGGGATTAGCAACAAGGGACCTCGTGTACAGATTAGCAACAAGGCTGGATCATGCTATGGAGGATGTCGAAGACGCAGGTAGGGGTGGCGGGAGACGACGTGGGCGTGGAGGCAGGAGGAGGGGGGCTGCTGCTAGAGAGGGTGCCCATCAGCCTGGGGGGGATGCAGCTGGAGGAGGTGATGGGGCGGGGGTTGATAGGCCCCGTCAGGGGGGGCATGATGGTGAGTGGTATGGATCTGGTATGGGAGATCCCACGAGTCACACTGACGCTGGGCTTGGGGGTGGACCTCTTGGAGATTATTTCGTCAGTGTTCCCGGTGATGACCAGACACTTCAGGAGAGTACTCCATGGGTGAGTCCGGGCTCCATGTTTCCAGACTTCCTTGCTAGTGATGGGATTGTCGCCGAGTTCGGTGGACCGCATTTCCTTGAGGATATCCAGACCATCATGCAGGAGGATGATGCTGCACGAGGACGGGTTCACACGACAGGGACACAGGCACCGTTAGATGTAGATTTGAACGAGCCTGCCACGGTACCTCCTGTGCAGACTTTTGCCCTGGGTGGGACGCCAACATCGGCCCAGACTCTGGGGTCACATTCAGTTGCCGGCCCGTCATCATCCAGACCCGTGCATGTCCCCCCCAGAACGCCGACACAGCCAGCTCCGGATGACGAGGATGACTCCATTGAGGATGAGGAGCCATTTATACGGAGAGGTCAGAGGACACGGGTTCCACGCCGTTGTTTCACGGGGTCACACCTCTTTAGATGATTTGGGGATCGTGGTGTATGTCGTCTTGTTATGTTTATGTTATGTATCTTTTTTGTTGGTTATCAGTGTTATGTATGGTTTCACTAAGGTAGTTGTTCATGCAGTAGTTACTTTGATGTTATGTTATGTATTATCAGTCATCCCATCATTTCCATGATTTTACTCATTTAACTTAACTACATAATTAGAAAGACATTCAACAAGCATATCTTGTACGAATGACAACTTTCATGACTTATAAAATACAACTGAGTTCCACCTAGAACATTGATTGCTAACTGAAATAAAATACAGCTGCTGATACGAAAAAAAAAACAGACACGCCAATGTTCCTATTCATTCCCAGCTGTCCCAGTGGGTCGTCCGGCTTGCAAAAAACTCTGACGAGTGTGTCCTGGCTGCCTGCAGAGGCCACATCTCTTTGGCCGGTTCGGATCTGCATCATCCATGTTGGTGCGAATGCGGGTGGACCTCGGACGACCCTCCTTCGCACGCCTCATGTTCGGATCCGGTATAACGGTAGGCCCGCCATAAGGTGACCAGAATCCCTCCGGAATGGGAGGTGTAAATCCCATCTGATAGACACTGAAAACGGAACTAAGGCGATAGACCTGGTGGACATAAGGCATCCAAGTAAGACGTGAATAAGCACAGCATGCCAATGCATGAGGACACGGGAAATGAAGTGCTTGGAAGTATCCACAATCACAAGTCTGAGACCCTAGTGAGACCCTGTAGGTACCAAGTGAGAATGAACCTGTCGGAGTCATCTCTGCCACCGTGTACTCCGAGTTATCCCTGTCATAAACAGTCACCGTGAAGCACCTGGCTGTCTTCAGGTTGGCCTCGATACACTTTACTAGGTATTGACTGAATTGTTGTCCGGTACCCATCTGAGCCTCGGCTTCCCTCCCCTTACGGACAAATAGCTCCGCCAGCCTTCCGTATGTGGCCTTAACCAGCGAGCACACAGGGAGGTTCCTTACCCCCTTCAGGATTGAATTCACACACTCAGAAATATTGGTGGTCATGTGCCCGAATCTCCGACCCTCATCACAGTATTGTGTCCACAACGAATACTCAATTCGGTTTGCCCAGTCACACATTGCCGGATTCTCAGAGCGCAGAATGTCAAACCAGTAGTCGAACTCCACTTCGGTCTTCGCATATGCGGCGTTCACAAGAAGCCTCCGGGCATCTTTTCCCTTGAAGGTGAGGGCGAAATTAGCTGCAACGTGTCGAATGCAGAACGCCCTGTATGCAGCCGGAGGTAGCCATCCCCCATCGGGAGCCTCAAGCACTGCCTTGATGCCGTTATGCCTATCTGAAATGACTAACAGACCCGGCTGAGGTGTCACGTGCTGACGAAGGTGGGAGAGAAAGAAAGACCATGACTCAGCATTCTCACCCTCAACTAGTGCAAATGCCACAGGGAGTATGTTGGAGTTCCCGTCATGTGCAATCGCGACAAGCAACATTCTCCCATACTTGCCATATAGATGGGTGCCGTCAATACTCACCAAGGGCTTGTAATGACGAAAGGCCTCGATACAAGGGGGGAAAGTCCAGAACAGCCTATGAAAATAAGCATGAGACTCGTCCAGCTGTCCCCCAACTCGAACAGGACAAGTCCTGAGGACTGCTACAGTGCCAGGCATCGTCAACTGAACTCCTAACACCCACCGAGGGAACTCGTTGTACGACTCATCCCAGTCCCATAGATGACTGCAACGGCCTTCTGCTTCGCCTTCCATACCCTCCTGTACGTAGGCCTGAACCCAAAGTGTGTGGCCGTGGCATTTAGAAGCACCTTGATGTTGATGGATGCATCAGCCCTAACCATTGGCATAATGAATGTCGCTATCACATGGTAGTCCAGACTCCTATGGTCGCTGGAGATGGAGGTGGCGAGACAGGTATGCGGTCTGTTGTACCGCTTCACTTCCCAAATGCCCTTGCGCTGACGGAGACTCAACCGAATCAACCATGTGCACCCATTCCCAAACTCAGAACACTTTCCAACATACCTGCGGTAGTCAGACTCAACGACCTTGTACTGGACCCCTCGGCGGATGCTGTAAGTCTTCACACTCAACAGCGCCTCATCCTTATCCTGAAATTGTTGCCCAACCTCGAACTCTGTCATACCGACAGACCCTTCCGTATCTCTAGCGCCAAATCCAGCCGTCTGCCCAGGATTTTCGTCATGCCTCATGGCATCCAGGTCCAATGATGAAAAATGGGGTCGGTACTGCTGTGTGCCAGAACTAGATCCACCTGTAGCCCTTCTCGGATCAGTCGCTCCAAGATCATCGCCGCTGTCATCAGCGATCATATCAGGCTCGACATCATCGTCATCTTGATCATCAAATAATCCCTCCCCAACACCGGCCGGTGTAGGACACTGCACTTCGGTCCGAAGATGTTCCTCATATCGAACCACGTCTCCGACATTGCCGCTGATATCAACAGCAAACGATGGGGAGGCAACAGGCTGTATCGGTGGCTCATACACAGGAACGGAGGATGAAGCAACCGCAGGTCTTGAGCTCGAGCCGGCAACCGTGGCTATAGTATTGACATTCCGGTTCGAACCACCCGAGCTAGATACCACATCAACCAACTTTGCTAACAGCTCTGGTGTCCTTACCTCGGGAAACTGCCTACGACAAAGAAACATGACCTGTAAGTCCTCATCACTCTCGATCGTGAAATAATCATACTTCACGGTATCATGGAGCACCGTCGTTGGGATGCGATAGAAAAACTTCTTAACCCTTTTAACTCCTTCCAGACCAAGCTTCTCCAGCACAGAGCTAACGAGAGCATCGTAGCTGGTGGTTGACCTCACGATAATACATAGAGGATCCTTATCAGTGAACTTCACGTCGGACCGAGTTTTTCTCTTAATCGATCCTCTGTGGTGTACCAGCACTAGAAAACTATCCTCACTAGCCATCTCACCTCTTTGATGAGAAAAACTCTGAGTTCACAACATATATATAGAGCTCCGGTTCATGGTAATTCGAATCAACTACATTCGCACTATATATTTATAATTCGAATAAAATAAATTCGAATTACAATTCCTTACTGATTCGAAACAATATGTTTCGATTTATGTTTCGTCAAGCCTTTCTTAGTAATTCGAATTAACTGAATTCGAATTCCTCTTTAATAATTCGAAACGAGTTGTTTCGAATTACTTGTTTCTCATGCTTGCATATAATTCTAATTAAGTCATATCGAACTACATAGGATTTTAATTCGAAACGTATAGATTCGAATTATATAATAATTTGATTCTGGTTGAATGATGTCTAGGAATTCAGTTTGGCTGATTTCCGTAAATTTTCTTCTCCCTTGGTTTAATCAAGTTTTTTACCCTATATTTTATATTAGTAATTTGACAAATCAAAATATGTCATCCGATATTTTTTTACAATTAAAATATTTCACAATTAATTAATTACAATTATAATAAATTAAATTGATATTTAAATATTTAATCAAATCAATTAGTTGATATAATTAAGTCATTGTAATAAATTATATTGAATGAGTTAAAATAATTAAATTGGGAAACACTCTCCGGAGTATGCCACGCCAGCGCCATCATTAAGTGTAGAAATTTGATTTTTATATAATAGAATAGATAAAATTACTAAAAAAGAACTAATTTCTTAAATCATATTACTGTAACCTATAAAATTATTCTTTTCTTTTTGAATGAACAAGCTCAACACAACAAGTGGAGCGATGAGAATAAACAAATAGGAGAACACCAGTTAAAGGCAGTACATGATACCCCTTGTCATCTTCGGCATTGCCATCAACAACAAAAGGGATCCACACCTAGCCACTCCTTAAAGTTCATGAACGACTGGTAGATAATATCGTCAACCCCTTTTCCTGTATTCTGAAAGATCCTCCTGTTCCGTTCAAGCCAGATATTCCATATTATAGCACAGAAAGATACCATCCACCTTTTGCGTTCCTGCTTACTAGTTGATAACTCAGTCCAGCTCTGAAAGTGTTCCTTTAGTGTCCCTGGGCATGACCATTGCCTCCCAGCAAACGTTAGCCATGCACACCAAACCTGCCAAGAAAACTCACAAGCAAGAAACAAGTGGTGACCAAATTCAACACCTTTATTACACAAAACACAGACCACATCTTCTTGGTTAGCCAGTCCCAACCTACTCAGTCGCTCCTTTGTATTGACCCTTCCATATTATTCTAAAAAATTACTAATTTGACAGAACATCTTACTATATAATTAATAAAATTATTCTCCATATCATTTAACTATAGTTAATAAAATTAATATAACAAAATTACTAATTTCTAATACATTTTATTTTAATAATTAATAATATATACTATTTTTAAATTTTTTGTCAATAATACATGTTAAGAATAAGATTGGACATGTTGACACGTAATGATATTAGGTGTGTCCAAACGTGTCTGGAGAAAAAATTTACTTTTTATTAAGACACCGTTGGACACAGAAGACACGCGTGTCAGATAAGTGTCGTATTTAAACATGGGGACACGACAAATCAAAGAAGTGTCCGTGCTTCATAAGTAGAATGTAAGTTACTACCATTGTTGCCACTACCATTATTGCCACTAGCAATAAATTTAAGGTTCCTAAAAATGTAAGTTACTATATGTTGTTTTCATTATAAATTATGATACCTTTTGAATTTATTTAGTTCATAAACTAATGAGTATGGCTTTGGTTCCTAAAAATGTACGTTACTATATGTTGTTATTTAGTTCATATACTAATTTATTTTTTCTATTTTTCTTCTAAAAGTTTACATAATTATTTATATCTCTAATTGGTATTGGTTAAAAATACTCTGTTGGGTTTTGTTATCTACATACACCAATATGAATTTTCTTGGAAGATAATTTTACAGTTGGGTTTCTTTATTTGCATTCATTAAACCTTGCTTCAACAAATCTTGGATTTGTGTTTTTCTAATACTTCTATGAAAAAGTGATATATGATGATAGGCTGCTTGAGTTTAGAAAAAGTGTGATGACATTCAAAGGTCCCAATAATAGATGTGATCATGAGCATAAACATAAACTCAAACAACAAGGTTAGTTGATCCTCCTTCCATGGTTAGTTTAGCTGTTTTATACTATTTATACCTTTCTGCAACTGAAATTCTCAAAATCACATCTAGCTGTGTTTCTGATTTATATGTCATTCGAAGTTGACTTGATTACTTTTGGTATTAGGCATACTGGTCAGAGGGTGTAAAGCAGAAAGCAGAAGAGAAAAGGTAATTCTAGATTTTTTGCTCTGTTTGCTTACTCTATTAATTCCAGAATGTGTTGAGTGTGCTTCTGTGATTGAATTGCCCAAGTTACACTCACATAACTTCTTCATCTTTTGCTCTGATTTATTTTGTTCGGAGAATCCAGAGAAGTGGAGTAGAAAATTGGAAGGATAATTTCCCTTGCCCTTGGTTTGGATGCCAATTTCTTTGATCAGCCAAAAATGCTTGGAGAGGCAATTGCAGTTCTGCATTTGCTGCAATATGAAGGTTTTGAATCGTTACTATTTTATCCTATGCTGTTTTTGTTTAATTACTCATGTTGCAAATAAAGCATAATTTTTTGGAGTGCTTTTGGATTATTGATCCAAGTATCCATATTTATGATTTTAAATCATCTACTCATTCTATCAAGCATAATTTTTTTGTGCTTATTCAAACTGAACATGGACACAGCATATACTTGAATGACTATTGCTGAAAACCTTTGAGGATTTTCTGATTTAGCTTTTTATTTAAAAAGCAATTAGCATGTTTAATCATTTGATTTATTTCAACAATTAAGCTGTAGGTAAGTTGAGAAATCAAATAGACTTCTGCAATTCATTTTTAGTTTCTTATATTCCAACTTATGATTAAGTCATCATAGCTTAGACAATATTCAGCAACAGATGATTAGATGACACTAATTTTATCTAAAGAAGAATATAACATGAACTGCAATGTTAATAATTTTAATGTAATATATTTATGATATATGAGTTGTGAATGTTGTTCCATTTCAGCAGTGAAATTTTTTTGGTAAATTGTTATAGCTACTTCTATTTTAATCTATGTTCAATTTTTGCACTTGCATGCTTAAAAGAATTATTGAATCCTGACTTTTAGTAAGGTGTTGGAAACAGAAGTATTCTATTAAAAAGTGGAGCTCACATTGTGTTCCACCACCTTGAAATGACGTTAAAAAGGAACATAATGTCTTTGTACAAAATTTGCATATTTCATGTTGATTTTGTAAATCGTGATGACAAAAAAATTTTAAATTCGATGTCCTATTTAGCATATAGCGATTTAATTTATGTCTTATTAAAATAGAGATTCCCATTGTAACGTCTTTTCATATAAATGCAGCTTATTAAAGGAGGATGTAAAGCTCCAATCTACATGGTAATTTACCTTTTTTTTTATCTTTAGTTTAGGCTAATAATGAATTTTTCTTTCGTTCACTCTCCTTTCCTCTTTGATTGATGATATCTTTTAATTTTTTTCAATGCTTACTAATTATTGGTTTTTTCAAAGTTGCATAATTTAGTTTGTGATGTAGCTTATTTCCCTTTGTGACACCTTACGAGTGGTGAAATTTATTTCCTAAAATATCTCACCTTTAGGTCAATTTCTGGGATGAATGGGAGTGCATAAGAGGTAGAACAATAGAAGAGGTGGATTTCGGCATTGATGATCAGGTCATTTCAATTGTCATAATCTCATCCATTTTTCTCCTTTCGTAAATGTTAAATAAAAAGAAACAGAAATAATAAATATGTTTTTCTTGGTTTCACTTCAAGCAGTTAGAAAAAAGAATTGTGTGTTTTAACGAGTGTTTTTGCATTCTTTAAGCAGAGAAAGTCGACCTTATGGAAGTTGAAATACTTTATAAAGAAGGTTTCAGAAAATCAAAGCAAGAATTCATGAATCACGGGTGGCAATGAAATCCATAACAAAAACAAATGTAAACAAGAGTTATGTGATGCTATTGCCAAATGTTTAAGCTGTGTTTGTAGGTCACGAAGGCCGCTCATATTGGATCAAAGTTTAGGATGATTAGGTATAACATATTAATGCATAAAAATGGTGTCTAATTGTCTGATTTATTTTCTAAAAAAAAATAAAAATAATCAATGAAATGGAATTTAGCACGCACGCTTATTTTTGTCGATGATTCATTTAGTCTAAATGACATTTAATTAAATGACTTTTTAGTTATATATCTGTTCATACTTTAGCCCAGAATAAAATCAGGCTAAAAAAATAGAGAAAAGGACAAATTGATTCCTGATTTTTTGACTAAAAGACAAATAGGTCCATGACCTTTTAAAACGGGGACATTTTCGTCCCTCAAGATTGGAAAATACATTTCGATCCCCCACGTTTTAAAACGGGAGACAATTATACCCTTCCGTCCGTTTTGGGCCAAAAATGGCAACGGAGCCAGCTGACATGGAGGGGCACTGAATGACATGGCCGTTACGCTCGGTGAGGTGGATTGGGACGAAATTTAAGTGAAAAAATTAGTCCCTGAAGTGCCAAACGACACCGTTTCCACCAGTGAGCCCTATTTCATCCAAACGCAAGGTGGAAGTCATGGCCGCTGCTTGTGCGATCGTCCATGATGAGCGAGGGGGGTTCTTCATGCACAAGACCTGGACGGGGATCTTCATCCGCTGTTGCTGGAGCTTGTGATCGAGATGGGGTTGCGCCGAAGTGCTTCTGCGGCGTTTATGCCATTCTTTACAAGTCAAGAACAGCATCTAATCCCAATAGAATATTTTTCGGGTGTCCATTCTTCAAGGTGAGCAATTATTTTTATAGTAGTTGGATGAGAGTGTTCTGTGTCTAATTATGGTGTAATCTGAAAAATTGCTCCAGATTAAAGAACGGTGTTGCCGGTATTTTGTGTGGCTTGATGAACACTTGAAAAAAATTAAGGCCATGGAGTCTGAAGCATTGGGTGCTGTGGATGATGTTGGAGGTGTAGACATTGAAGATCATGTGGTGCGAAGTCAGGAATTGGAAGAAAAAATTTAACTGGTGCGAAGCCAGGAACTGGAAAAAAAAATGAAAGAGTTGGAGAGGAAACTGTTATGTATGGAGAAGGAGAAAAAAATGAGTATGTGGCATATTGCTTTGATTAGTGTAGTTTTTGTTGTTGCTGTATGTATCTTAAAGTGGTGAGGATGATGAGTTGATGTACAATGTTGATGATGTAATGAAAATTGCCATTGTTGGATATTCAATGAAAATTGCCATTGTTGAACAAAAAATAAGGTAGTAATTCTGTGAATCAGCTATTATATAAGGTAGTAATTCTGCATATATTATGAGCAAAATATGAACAACAATGTATCTGTCTTAATCCAAAACATAAACAAGTTTGCCACAAAATAACAAAACATCTGGTTGGCATATAAACAAGTTTGCCAAACTACAATAAGTAGACAGTGTTGTTTAATTTATACTGAAGACTATGACAAAAAATAGAAATTCATTCAGTAATGTTCAGTTCTTCTGATTCTTAGATCTAGGAGTTGGGATGAAATTCATTCCTATGGCCTCACTGCCAGCGACTTTGAAGGTCTCCTTTGATGTAGCGACACTGGCACTGGTGCTTTGAGTCTGGGTTGTATCTGGGGGTGGAGTTGCAGGTGGATTTGAAGGTGGATCTGCACTTGCTCGGGGCCTTCTGATTGTCTGCTTGGGTCTGAATTTGGAGGAAGTAGCTGGGGTTTTGGGTTGCCCCATTCTTGGCTGCTGGGATGGAGGCTTGAATGGAATTTGGACTGGAGCGGATGGTGTTGTTGCTGCAGCATTCTGGCTGATGACATGATTCTGCAAAAGTAACCGACTTATTCAGTTGTTCAAATGCATTGACATGAATAAAGTGATTGTGATTATGAGTGTATTATTTAGGGTGGGGGATGCTTACTGTAGACTTCTCTTGCACAGCACTATTCTCAGCCAAACTTTCAGTCTGTGTCTGGCTTTGATCCTATGCAACATAGATCAAACAAGGAAAGAACATGGACAAATTAGTCCTTAAAAAAAAGTTAATAGGACATCGTAACCACTGACAAAATTTAAAATGTACAGATCGATCCTAAACAATAGCAGGGATACCTCTGGTTGAGGGGCTGATTGTGATATGGGAAGCTGCTCCAAGGGTTCTGTGTTTGCATCAGTCTTCTTAGCTTTTTTCTTTTTTGGTTTCCAGTTTGGGTTGCTTGGTGCTCCCTTACATGTCTTGTAGTTGTGGCCTTTCTCATTGCACTTGCTGCATGTCACTTGAAAGCTTCTCTTAAGCTTGTCACCCTGAATATGAGCCTCAGCAGGATCCTTGTTGCGATTGTGTACTTTAGGCCTCCCAATAGGTCGCTTGATGGGTGGTGGAGCAGGCCTCAGCTGGTCAGTGGTTACCCAAAATTCCTCACTTGGAACTGATTTTATGCAATGTGCATATGTTTTGTGAATAGATTCCATACATAACCAAGGATGCACATAATCATCTACCTGGTCATGCCTCTTTCTAATTGCAGTAATACCGTAAATGCATGGCATGCCTGAATCAAAACCACATACCATATTACCTATCATTATATTAGATCAGCCCTAAAATCATTCAGAACATATTATATAGCAATATATTATATCATCACTAAAAGCATTCAAAACATATATATTACCTAGCACTATATTAGATCAGCCCTGAAATCATTCAAAACATATTACCTAGCATTATAGTAGATCAGCCTTAAAGAAAATCACTCAAAATTAAAGATATACCGGTCAGTTGCCAAACATTGCATGAACAAGTGTGTTTGATCAAATCCACATCTACTTTGGTTTGCTTTCTGCTAACTTGAAATCTCTTTCGTTCATTATCTCCCACCCATTCGGCAATCCACCTGCTGCTGGGTTTTATCAGCCTCTGCAACCTTTTCTCCTGAACGGGTGCAAGCTTTCCACTATGGTGCTCTAACAGCCTAATATGCTTGGTCATTCTCCGCATTAGGTAGCACCTAATTTCCTCACACATAGTCAAAACTGGCTTCATTCTGTACTTAACGACTTTTGAATTAAATACCTCGCACATGTTGTTAGTTAGGTTATCCACCTTGGGGCCATGACTGAAGAAAGCCTTAACCCAAGTGGCTGGTTCAAACCTCATCAGATACTCCCATGCTGCCTTATTCACCCCCTTCAGCTTCTCCATGGTCTCTTTGAACTCTGGTTCAGTGGTGCACCTAGCACAGTCCCATACGATGTCTCTAATGTGCATATCTTTGAACCTATTTATGAAGTTTTTCCACATGTGCATCACACAGTTCCGATGATGTGCTCTCGGCATTACCTCCTTTAAGGCTGGTAGCAGACCCTGCCAACACATAATATTGCATACACATATATGCAGCAGTTTAAATTGCATTCAGTAATTTACAATAACTTCAATTACAAACACATATTTGCAGTATTCAAAATATCATTCACACCTATGCACTAATATCCATTGCAAACACATATATGCACTAAATTCCATTTCAAACACATACATGCAGTGATTTAATATCCTACACCAATATGCAGAAATTTAATGTCTACCACATTCATGCATTATATTAATATCCTACACTAATATGCAGTAATTTAACATGATACACTAATACGTGATGACAAGTCATCTTAGCCTATTTTAACTAGTCTTTTTCTTTTGTTTTCATTAGAATTATGCACTTTCTTGAGCTCTAAGCAAGCCAATTTGGTAGATTTTCATGTTTCCTTTGATTTAATCAACCATGTATGAATTCATGCTATTTCATGAGGTTTTATACTATAATTGTCACATATTATGAAAGAATGAATATCTCATGATTTTAAGCATAGCTTTGATGTGTTTGGTTGATTAATGATAGGTGAAGAAAGCTTGGAGAAAGGTTGAAGCAAGAAGGAATAGCTAGGAGTAAAGAGAAGACAATGGAATAAGTGAAATTGAACCAGGAAGCAAAAAGCTGGACCTAAAGTTAGCCTCAAACTTTTGCACAAACTTTTGGGTGAAAAGTTAGCCCCAACGTTAGCCCCTAACTTTGAGGCTAACGTTGGCACATAAAAATCACCCCTGGGAAATGCAACTTCAGAGAAAGATACAATGAATCTTGAAGGAATGAAGGCAGTCATGAATCAAAGCAAACAGCTACATCAGCAAACTCAGCAACAATTGGAGTCAATGGCTAGATAACTTGATTTTCTCCACTCCACTACAGTGAATGCACAGTTCCCACCATGGAAGCCACATTCTTATCTAAGAATGAGGGAACCTCAACATCAGGAACCAAGGAACTTCAACTACAACAGCCATTTCCCAAACTTGCAAAAACCACACTGCCCACCCTTCCAACCTCAGATACCTCACAACCAACAAATTTCACAACACTATCATAGGATCACCAATTTGGAGATCTTAATAGAGAAAATGATGACACATCAAGGGATGATAAGCAAACACCAGGAGGCCTCACTCGGGAGAATTGAGAGGCAAATGGAACAACTAGCTAAGAATCTCACAGAAATGAGTGAGAAAAGGGCTAAAGGAAAAGAATCACTCATCCAGAATGAGCATCACAAAGCAAAGCCTCACTTAGGAGGACAAGGGGACAAGGAGAAGGAAGCCTAGAATCTGAACTAAGCAAGCACAGGGGATGTCAAGCTAGTGACAATAAAAGAGCGCTTGTTGGGAGGCAACCCAACCTGAGGTAGTTTTCCTTTCATAGTACATTTCTTGCACTCTAAGTTTCTGCCATTTAATTTCTTGTTCTTTAAGATTCAGCAATTTATTTCCTGTTCTCTTTAATTTCATGTCGATTACCAATTCCCTTTACTTTCAAGGCAATTTAAATTCTGCAAATCACAAATCACTCAACCAAATCTTGATTCGCTTGACTAAATTAACCGCTAAGCTAAAATTGCTCAATCCTTCAATCCCTGTGGAATCGACCTCACTCCCGTGAGTTATTATTACTTGATGCGACCCGGTGCACTTGCCGGTTAGATTTGTGTTGTTTTGGGAGAGATTCGTTTCTCCAACAAAATAACTCATCAATATGCAGTGATGTAGAAGTCTGACCTTTTGTTGGTCGGACATAAAGTTCCAACCAAATTGATGTGCATCACCCAGATCTTCCTGAAGCAGTGTGAGGAACCATTTCCAGGATTCCTTCGTCTCCGATCTTGCAACTCCATATGCTACTACGTAGAATTGGTTATTGGCATCCTGTGCCACCGCTGACAGTAGTTGGCCTCCATGATATGTCTTTGAAAATGCTCCATCTAGATGGATGAAAGGCCTACACCCAGACTTAAAGCCTTGCTTACAACCCTCAAAGGAGATATATATTTTGTCAAAGACAGGTAGGGATTGAGGGATTGGGATCACATCAACTCTTGCAGTCGATTCCGGATTACTCTTAATGATCTCCATGGCATAGTCCCTAAGCTTCCCATACTGTTCCTTTTCATTTCCCATAATCCTCTCTTTGGCCTCTTTCACTGCCCTGTAGACCATCTTCGGATGCAACACTAGATTAAAGTCTTCTCTAATAAACTCAATTGCCTCATTAGTAGTCATATGAGGTTGACTAGCCATTCTCTTCTCCACTTTCTTGCTGACCCAGTGTTGATCAGCTGCATTGCTGCCCAGGTCTCTAGCACATGTATGCTCTGCCTTGTAAGTCTTTACCTGATAACATAACAATATTTTGTTGTAGGATAGATGTGCTAGCCATGGACATTCTTCACCTCTGCAGCCAACCCTCACCCTTTCTTTATCATTTTTGATCCACAGCAGTTCCCTCCCTTTAGAAATGAACATGTCTTTTACTACTTCTTTGAACCCATCAATTGTTGCAAACTTTGTTCCTATCTCGAACCTACCCTCCCCGAAACCATACTCTTCATTGAAAACTGGAAACTCATGCTTTTCTCCCTCATCCTCTGAAGACACTGGTGTGTGGAGTTCCTCTGATGCATACTCATAAATCGGATCATCATCATCTGAAACCTCCTCACTCACATAGAGTCCAATTAGAGGTAGATCCCTGGGTTGCATATTAGGAAGAGGTTCTTCAGCATCTACAGCAGGCCTACTTCTTTGTTGATTTGCATTAGGCCCATTCCTTCTGGGCTTCGGAGCATGCCTGGTCTTTTTGGGCTTTTCTCTTGGCCCAGTTTCTTTGGGCTTGGCTGTTCCTCTGGTCTTCATAGTAGACCCATCACCTTTGGCAGCACTACCCCTTGCATTCCTTACTCTACCTCTATTTTTAACTCCACTTGACTCTGCCCCTGTCCCTTCTTTCACACTGCTATTTGTCTTTGGCAGAACCTTCTCCTTTCCTTTCACACTTCTTTTTTTCCTCATCCTATCATCGTCTTCATCAACACTGGAACAGTCCTCATCCGAAACAGTCTCTGAGTCACTCGGAGGAGGTTTATACATTTCATCCTCCTCACTTTCTTGCCCATCAGCTTCTGTGGATGGTGATGGTTGGAGCTTTCTCATGATGCTATCCACATCAATTGGGTCATCAAACTCTTCCACCCCTGCTTCTGCCGCAGTAGCTTCATCCACTATCTCTGGCTCATCAACTGGATGGTCGAAGTAAATGTAGAATTCATCCGTCGTTGAATTCTTCATCTTATTCTCTCAGAGTTCATTGATGCCTGCATCTCCTCTCAGAATGTGCAGTCCACCCTCAAAATCACTGCTAGTTGGGTCAAACCAATATACTGTCCTATATGATGCATACCCCAAACCCTTGAACAATGTCATCAAATCCCCAAAATTCACAAAGTCTAAGTCCATCTTCGGAAAATTTTCAACTTTCCCACCAATATACTCAAGAGTTCCACTGGGTTTTCTAGCAAAACGGCCTCCGTGGTGAAAAACAGGTACCACATACATATCATCCATCTGCATTGTCCACAGGTAGATAAACCAGAGATTAAACTCTACCTAATCAAAATTTCTAAATCAGTTAACTTCACATACATTTTTCTCATTCTTTTACCCCAAAACAAAAAAAAAAACCTGCAGTCCCTGGTGCACGAAATTGTGATGTCCAGGCTCAAACAATCCCCGGCAACGTGAGCAACTTGGTGCTCTGATCTCAATACATAATTGTCACAACTTCGATACAACTAACCAGCAAGTGCACTGAGTCGTCCAAGTAATACCTTACGTGAGTAAGGGTCGAATCCCACGGAGATTGTTGGTATGAAGCAAGCTATGGTCACCTTGTAAATCTCAGTCAGGCAGATATAAAGTGATAATGGTGTTTTCGAATATTATATAATAAAATAGGGATAGAGATACTTCTGGTTAGGAGATCTAAGAGATATTCATTCTAGCTTAATTCATGTAGAACAGAAGTGTTTGTCAGGCACGCATTCATAAAGGAGAAGGATGATGAGCGTCACATATAATCATCACCTTCATCACGTTCTTGGGTGCGAATGGATATCTTAGAAGAG
>NC_029787.2:101780170-101783045 GCF_000816755.2 Arachis ipaensis | reverse complement strand
ATGGTGATGAGCGTCACACATAATCATCACCTTCATCACGTTCTTGGGTGCGAATGGATATCTTAGAAGCGAAATAAGAAGAATTGAATAGAAAACAGTAGCATTAATCTTTAATCTTTGAGGAACAGCAGAGCTCCACACCTTAATCTATGGAGTGTAGAAACTCTACCGTATGAAAATACATAAGTGAAGCATGGCCGTGGGCCGAGATGGCCAGCCCCCTTGATCTAAGAACAATGCGTTCAAAGATGATCCTAAGATCCTAAGATGGTCAAAAGATGGTCAAAAAGACTAGTAAAAGGTCCTATTTATAATAAACTAGTCACTAGGGTTTACATGAGTAAGTAATTGATGCATAAATCCACTTCCTGGGCCCACTTGGTGTGTGCTTGGGCTGAGCTTTGAGTGTTACACGTGTAGAGGTCTTGCTTGGAGTTGAACGCCAGTTTCTGTGCCAGTTTGGGCGTTCAACTCTGGTTTTGGATCCTTTTCTGGCGCTGGACGCCAGATTTGGGCAGAAGGCTGGCGTTGAATTCCAGTTTACGTCGTCTATTCCTGGCCAAAGTATGGACTATTATATATTGCTGGAAAGCCCTGGATGTCTACTTTCCAACGCAATTGGAAGCGAGCCATTTCAAGTTCTGTAGCTCCAGAAAATCCACTTTGAGTGCAGGGAGGTCAGAATCCAACAGCATCAGCAGTCCTTTTTCAACCTCTGAATCTGATTTCTGCTCAAGTCCCTCAATTTCAGCCAGAAAATACCTGAAATCATAGAAAAACACACAAACTCATAGTAAAGTCCAGAAATGTGAATTTAACATAAAAACTAATGAAAACATCCCTAAAAGTAACTAGATCCTACTAAAAACATACTAAAAACAATGCCAAAAAGCGTATAAATTATCCGCTCATCAGTCCCCCCATAACCCAACCCCATGCATTCTCAGTTAAACAACACACAAACTCTTCATTATCACCCTTACCTCTGTAGATGATGGCAGCTTCCTCTCCACGCAAAGTTTGCCGTAACCTTCAACACCAACCACCTCGACTGACCACACCACCGCTTTCAACTATAGGAAGTCGTTCTTTTTTTGGAGGGAGAAGGGCGTTTCTATTCTGGTAGGGTTTTCTGTAATATATGGAGTAAGGGTTGGGTGTTATGGGGAATGCGAAGCTTCAAATATGGGGGATGGTGGCAACGGCGTCGTTTGGCACTTCAGAGACGAATTTGTCCAGTTAAATTTCGTCCCAATCCACCTCAGCGACCGTAACGGCCACGTCATTCACTGCCTCTCCATGTCAGCTGGGTCCGTTGCCATTTTTGGCCTAAAACGGACGGAAGGGTATAATTGTCTCCCGTTTTAAAACGTGGGGGATCGAAATGTATTTTCCAATCTTGAGGGACGAAAATGTCCCCGTTTTAAAAGGTCAGGGACCTTTTTGTCTTTTAGTCTGATTTTTTAGTCCGCAGACATTTAAGTTTTTAAGGATCTAAAAATACATTTAAGTCCTTAATCTCTTCAAAATCTGGATATATCGATTCCTGAGTCTAATTTGTTTAATTTTAAAAACTCTCTCACGTGTGCATTTGTATCAACCAGGTCAGTACAACATGAGTCACATTTGATCTTTTCGTTGAGTCTGACAGACCCAAGTGAACTTAAGGGATCAATATGTCTAGATTTTGAAAAGGTCATGGACTTAAATGTATTTTCAAATTCTTGAGGACTTAAATGTCTGTAGATCAAAAGGTCGAGGACCTATTTGTCCTTTTTTCAATATAAGTCCATCCAGTAAAAGTGGTCTCTTCTACTCTTACTCGACTTTATAGAGGTCGGACGTGAAGAAGGTAGTCCAACTTTGCTTATCTGAATAAGGAACTACCTCTTAAAATATCTCCCATTTATCTAGAAGGGAGATTTCAATAACTTTTCTAAAAAAAAAAGGAATGATCATCCACCATTAAAGATAGAACTACTCTAAAATGTGGTTATCTATTTTACTATAAATACACTAACATTCTCAGATATATTTCAGACCCAATCTACTAAAAACTTACTTAAACCTTTGCTGACTTAGACATCGAAATCTTTTACAGGAATAGTTGTCAAAATCGAACTGGTGATCAAACCGATCAAATTACTGGTTCAACTGATAAATTATTAGTTGAACCGATAGAACCGATTTTACGTAAATAAAAGTTAAAAAATAGTAAAGAATTTAGTAAAATAACAATTAGGTCCTTGAAGTTTTGGACTTTAGATTAATTCACCCTTAAAAAATAAAGTACCAATTTGGTCTCCACAATAGCAAACTGTGGATATGTTATGACCCTCTATTAATTTATCATGTAAAATTTAACAGTGATTCTCATATGTACCATTAACTACTATGACGTATCTATTTATGAAAGATTGTTATGTAGATAACAATTTTTTGAGTAAAACTTCACCTGTTTTAATAGGATCCATAATAAATAGAGAGCAGTTGATAAATGTTATATGAAAACTCAAAAGATAATAAATGCTTTATTATTCAAAACTACATTGTTCACATGCTTATGTAAGAGTAACGAGACATGCATAATTGTAAATAACGAAATATATGAGCAATTTCGTTTTGTTTCGCACCATCAATTAATGGAAGGATATACATGTCCATTGTTTACTATCGTGGAGGACCTAATTAATATTTTTTAAGGACTAGTCCTAAGGCAAAATTCTCGAAGACCTAATTATCGCTTTACTCTAAAAAAAATAAAATAAATATCTTTACTAATATTTTAATATATAAATGTACATATTAAAAATATTTAATACTTATTTTAATAATTATACAAATCCTAAAAAATTATAAATAAAAATTAAAAAAG
>NC_029787.2:101764921-101779189 GCF_000816755.2 Arachis ipaensis | reverse complement strand
ATAATGATTAGCACATACATTTGTAAGAGAACGACTAGCCTAGTGGCATGGCGTATTGGAATGCAACCAAAAGACATGAGTTCAAACCCACATTCATAGGTGCTGGAGCACCGAGGACCTGGGGAACGTTGGGAGCACCGTAGGACCTGGCCGGTTTACGGATTTGCATCGAATCAGTCGATTTTGTCTGTTTTATGATGAACCATCCAGTTCTTGGCAGTTTAATTGCATCTTCGGTTCAAACTTTTAACCGAATTGGATAGACTACTAGTTCACCGATTTTTTGGTCGAACTGGCCGGTCCGATCCAGTTCTTACAACTATGCTTGCAGGTACCACCCCACCTCCTTAGCCCAATAAGCAATTCAATTTCAGGTAACTCTCCGAATATTGGCGACGTTGCTAGTGACCTGGAAGTCTACACCCACCATGGCAAATAAACAATATGAAGACGGACGCACTACATCTGAGTTTGAGCTAGAACCTCACAACGATGACCGAGCACTTGTGCTACCCACCACGGGAAAGAACAAGCGCCCCACGAGCAAGCGTCCCCATGCGGAAGGAACAACTGAAAACCCCCATCTATGACGAATCCACTCAGAAGTCCATTCACCCGAGGTAGAGGAACCTCCTCATTCAACGGAGATATTAGGACTAGTACATGGACGTCGCGGTCGATTGGAATAGCTCGAGCAGGAGGCTGAACGACATCGAGAAGCAGAAAGAGAATTACGAAAGGAAGCACGTCACAGAGAGAGCTGGAGGAAAAGCTCTCGAAGTTAGAGGTCGACCTTCGAAACCCATTAACTAATAAGTTTCGAACTCAACACATTGATCTTCAAGCACTTGTTGTACTTGTAAAGCTCGTTCCATTGCCTGAAACCAATTGTTAGCCTATGTGGGGTTCGTGGTTCCTTTGAAGGTCGGTGGATTTATCTTTAGGAAAGTTGGCAGTGTCATCGGTCCATTATCTCCATTACCACCATTCCCATTATTAACTTAGTTTCCTAACACTTCAGCTGTAGCCTGCATAGCCGCAGCCATGTTCTCCAGTGCCGCCATGAAGTTTACGGGGTTATTTTCAGTCGTTTCGGGTTTTGTATTACTATTTCTACCTCTCCCTTGGCCGTGCCCGCATCCACGAGTTGTCATCTGGTCCCTATTCACACCAAACGAGTGATATCAAGGTGATCGGTCTCAATATCTCAAGTCTAGTGCTTCAAAATCCCAAATGCATGCTCATGAACAGATATACCACATATATCAGTTGGATATTCTAATCAGTATATACACACACTCAGAGTATGTCCAGAAGCATAGTCAGTCCATCTCTCAGTCTCTACAGGAATGAACTGTTCTGATATCATAATGTACCACCCTACCACTCAAAGATTTACGCTTAAGTTGTAAAATAGAGGTGGTGAGATATTACGACCTGTAAAAGAAAAGATGTACATACAGATATAGTGAAAGAAATCATATCTAGGAGCCTTGAAGAAGAGTTTAAGAAAAATCGTAAGAAGAAAAGTATATCGCACACGTAAAAGGATAAACAGAATTGGAAGAAGGCTAAAAATGTAGGTACATATGTATATACACAGATTAAAGTTCCAAAATACAGATATCAAGCTTCGAGCTCGACCCGCGAAGCCAAGGATGGCTAGAGAATATTTACACACACACACACACACACACACACACACACACACACACATATATATATATATAAAAGTTTTTCCCAGAACATAAACAACACTCCTATTTCTCCAAATTAACCTTTAAGAGGGTATATATACAAGATATACATGTGTAGAATCTATATACATAAATACATAGTCTAAAACCAAAATATGACATCCCAAAACTGCTATCTTCACTTGCATAGAGACCTCCAGACGCTCACCGAGGTGCATCTCGACCTGCATATGAAAAACAGCAGAAATACGTATGGGATGAGAACCAGGAGTTCTAAGCATGGTAAAGGTGCCAACGTAGATAATATATAAGGTTCCAGAAAAGTCAGAGGTATTCTTAGAGCTTTGACACTCAGATTTAAACTTAAAGAAGTATATTAAACTAGAAATTTGGGAAATCTATTTGTCGATTCTAGTTCTAGTCTAACTCTTCACCTTCTGTCAATCCAAACCTTCAAAACACCGGTGGAACTATCCTCAGTGTCACTTCTGCTAGCATGAGAGATCTCTCAATTGAAAAGACATACAAAACAAGCAAAGAAAGAACATATAGGATGCAATTACCGCAAGTAACACAAATAGCAGATATGCATGCTAATCAATTAGGCACGCTAAAGTAATGCACACTCAAGCAAAACATGCAAATACATATGATGTATGCCTGCCCAATGATGAGTCTCATCTGTCGGTTATATAGCCAGACCTGACATGTCCGATAGCTAACCCTGGACAATCCCTCTGTGCGTGTATCCCAAGAGTCTATGCATATAATTACAATCATTATTAATTGAGGGTTTGCGAGAGAGAGTGAGCATTGACAGAGGGTTTGCAATAGAGAGTGAGCACCGAGGGAGGCCTTACCAGAGTGAGTCACTGCCGAAGGAGGGATAGGTGTTTACAGGAGAGACGGAAGGAGCACCGACGCAGGAAACACCGACAGAGGTGGCACCTACGGAGGGGTTGCTAGAAAGGGTTGAAACAAGGTTGACCAACGAGTGTTATTGGGGGAGAGAGTGAGAGCACCGGCGATGAGCTCTATGTTAGGTGAAGAGTGCTGCCGCCGTTAGGGTGATGAGCTATGTGTTAGGGTTTTCACTTTTCAAGGCATTGTTTCAAAGAAGAGGGTGTGTTTCGAAGAAAGGAAGAAGTGTTGTTAGGGGGTTGTTGTGTAAAACTGTTTGTTTCGAATTAAGAGGGGTGGAATCTTTTTTTTTTTGGAACTTTGTGGCCACACTTATAAAACGTGCCGAAAGATTTAGAGGAAATGGCCACGCTTTAAAAATGCAACGATAACGAAACCATTTTGCCACGCTTCAAAAACGTGCCAATTTCCCTTTATAGCCACGCTTTTCAAGCGTGGCAATAAAAAAGCGTGGCCAAATTTCAAATAAGTGGTCACCCTTATGAAAGCGTGGCAAAAAAAAGCGTGGTCAAATCACAAATCAGTGAGCACCCTCACAAAAGCGTGGCCATTGCCATTTTTGGGCACGCTTTAAAAACGTGGCAAGAAAAAAGTGTGCCAACAGGCCTTTTTTCTTGTAGTGTATGGTCAACTAACTTAAGTTTTCACGTAACATTACATATTATCTACGAGAAACTAAAATCATACTTTGGCCGATACCTTCCTAAACCCGAAACACCTAAAAAATCCTCAATTCACAAGGTCCAAGCTTTCACCAAAAGGATTTCTAGCTCTCAATACTCAACCCAAGTCTCCAACTTCATCAAGTTGGTTATAATCCTCATATATACCACCGAATTTCACATTATTACATACACATTCACAATTTCAATACCTAACCTCTCATAATCAAAGAATTCACAAGTGTTTTGAGTGCGTCACCTTATCGACGGACGTATGGGACAAGAGCCAATGATCTCTCAAAGCTAATTCATAAACCCTAAGACATCAAAATCACATAATTCTCAATACAAACAACAAAAATTTTTGAAATTGAAGAAGGGTGAGTAAATGGGTGAGGAATGAGGATTACTTACCACTTTGTACAAATGGATTTGTAGAGCACGACGTGGCAATCACGTGGCCGCAAACGGTACGGCGATCGGAGCTCCGGATTGAGAGATATAGAGGATTGAATGTGAGGTTAAGGTTTGAGTTCTTGCTTCTTGCCCTTTCCTCAATTCTCAGCGTGATTCCCTTTGAACTTGGGGAAGAGCTGAACTTTCTCTTTTATATGTTGGGCCTTGGGCTTAGCTCAATCGGTTCGGCCCGTTAACCCAATTTTAGGCCAAATTCTTTAAATTTAGTGTCAAAATTCGTATTTTTAATATTTCTACTGCTCTAGATTATAAAAATTTAATTTTATAATTTTTTGAATATTGATTATTTTTTTTGGCTAATTATTTATTAATTTCGTGGATTTTACATCGGCGGGTCCGAGTTTAGAAAGAGCTACATCTCCAACCTGAAGGAAAGATAGAAAAGGTACAAATCGTAGATCAGGTAGAAAAGACAACGAGTATAAGAGCCAACTTGAAGGAAGGTCTAAAGGCACAACTCATTGATCTCGTACAAAAGAATTTCGACCTCTTCGCTTGGAAAGCCTTTGATATGCCTGGTATAGACCTCGACCTCATGTTTCACAAGCTTGCCGTTTATCCAGGTTCTTGACCTATTCAGCAAAAGCAGTGGAAGTTTGGTCCTGAAAGGACACAGGTCATAAAAGAACAGGTGCAATCCTTGCTAGGAGCTCAGTTTATAAGAGAGGTAAAATATCCTTTATGGTTGGCTAATGTGGTCCTCATAAAAAAGTAGAACGGGAAATGGAGGACGTGTGTTGATTACACTGATCTTAATAAAGCTTTCCCCAAGGATCTATACCCTCTTCCTAGCATTGATGCCCTGGTCGATTTGGCTTCATGGTATAGGTATCTGTCCTTTATGGACGCATACTCGGAATATAACTAAATTTCGATGTACAAGTCAGACCAGGAAAATACTTTATTTATTACTCCAAAGGCTAACTATTGTTATGTAGTAATGCCTTTTGGATTAAAGAATGCTGGCGCCACATACCAATGACTCATGAATAAAGTGTTCTCAATGAACCTTGAAAAAATAATGGAGGTATATGTAGATGATATGCTTGTCAAGACCCGAGATGACCTCGCTCTTTTGACCGACTATCGGAGGTGTTCTCCATAATAAGGAAGTATGAGATGAGATTAAATCCTTAAAAATACACCTTTACAGTGAAAGCTGGAGATGAAAATCCCAACTTGCCTTAAGGAAGTACAACAACTAAATGGGAGGCTGGCAGCATTGTCCAAATTCCTAACAGGGTCAGCTCTAAAGTCTTTACCATTGTTTTCAATACTTAAAAAAGGGAGACAATTTGAATGGACTCAGGAATGTGAACAAGCCTTCTAAAACTTTAAAATATTCCTAAGCCAACCCCATTCCTCACCCGGCCTATTCCAGGAGAGGAGCTCGTCCTCTACCTAGTAGTAGCAAGTCGTGCTATGGCCTCAGCCCTGGTCTGAGAAGATGAACATGGACAATAACCCATCTACTTTGTAAGAAAAGCACTACAGGAGGTAAAACTAAACTATCAAAAGATAGAAAAGTTCACATATGCCCTTATTAAAACAATTCTAGAAGGCTTTAAACTTACTTTCAAGCCCACACTATCAAAGTCTAAACTAATTAACCCATGAAGCATATTTTATAGAAGACGAACATTGCAAAGAGAATGCTATAATGGATTGTAAACTATTTGAGTTTGATTTAATATATGAAACTTAGACAGCAATCAAATCCCAATATTTGGCTGACTTCGTGGCTGAGTACAATGAAACTCGGGGAAATCCGTCAACCTGGAATCTGTATATAGATGAATCGTCCAACAAAGTTAGAAGTAAAGCAGGAGTTATCCTGAAAAATGAAGAAGAAACTCGGATAGAACTATCATTAAGATTCGAGTTTCCTGCTTCTAACAACCAAGTAAAATATAAAGCCTTGCTTGCTAGCTTGAAGCTAGCTAAAGAAGTCGGGACAGAAAAGTTGATAGTGTTTAGTGACTCTTAAGTAATAACCTCTCAAGTCAACGACACTTATCAAGCTAAGGACCCCAACATGAAGAAATATCTGGAAGAAGCACGAGAACAATTAGCACAATTCTTATAAATAGAGGTCCGACACATAACTCGGAAATGAAATATCCGAGATGATGCTTTTGAGATAAAAACTCCTAAAAATATAAAAGTACTATCACAACTCCACATATTTGATTATTTATTAAATTCATTTAAAAAACATAAGAAATTTGATTAAAACCTAAGAAAATGAATAAGAATAAGACTTTAAAAATTGCTTAAGATGACGTGTCATCAGTGGCAGTGCCATAGTACCATTGGATCTCTTCTTTGGAGATGCATCTCCTTATGATGTTGTCATAACATCTTTTGAAGAGATACGGGTCATCCCATATAAAGTAGTGGGAGTCGTGGATTAGCTTTCTTCTTTGATTCCAATTAAATTCCTTAGGGATGATTCTCCTAACCTTAAAGTTATCCATGTCAGGAAACCATGGCATAACTCTAATGGTCAAGAGTTGTTCATTTGGAAATTCTTCTTTGAGGAGTATTTGTGGTGCTTGAGCTTCTTTTGAATGAATCCTAGATAGGTGGTCTACCACAGGATTCTCAGTGCCCTTTTTATTCTGGATTTCAACATCATCAAATTCTTGAAGCAATAACACCCATGTTATCAATCTTAGTTTCACATCCTGTTTAGATAAAAGATACTTAAGAGAAGAATGATCAGTATAGACTAGTACTTTTGAACCAATCAAATAAGATCTAAATTTATAAAAGGAAATACTAAGGCTAACAACTCTTTTTCAGTTGTTGTGTAATTTTTCTGCGCATCATTTAAAAGATGAATTGCATAATAAATTACATGTAACAACTTATCTTTTCTTTGCCCCAAAACTGTGCCTATCGCATAGTCACTAGCATCACACATTAATTCAAATGGTCTAGACCAATCAGGTGGGACAATTCTTGGTGCACATACAAGCTTAGCTTTCAAAGTTTTAAAGGCATGCAGGTATTCTCTATTGAAAATAAATGAAGCTTCTTTGCTTAATAAATTACTCAATGGTTTTGTAATTTTTGAAAAATTTTTTATAAATCTCCTATAAAAGCCTACATGTCCCAAGAAACTTCGAATTGCCTTTTAGTGTGGAATTTATACCCCACAAACTAACTCGCAAGTACACCGGGTCGTACCAAGTAATACCTCAGCTGAGTGAGAGTCGATCCTACGAGGATTAAGCAACAATGATTGAGTGATTGGCTTAGTTAGACAAGCAGAAAATGGTAATTGGCTTTCAATTGCATTAACAGTAAATTCAGAGAATTAATAAAGCAAGCATAAAATTGGTGTGAATAATATGGGAGAAAACAGTTAAGGTTTCAGAGATGTTTATTTTCTGGATTAACTTTTCTTACCAACTATTTTAATCATGCAAGATTCAATTCGTGGCAAACTATACGTGACTAAACCCTAATTCCTTAGACCTTTTTAGTCTCCTCTAACGTTCATCAACCGCCAATTCCTTGGTCACTTGATTCCAATTAGAGGGTTAAGTTCAAAACTAGTTTATGTGCCACAGAAATCCTAATTATCCAAATATAAGATGATTATATGTCACGTATCCCGTTAAGTACAGATAATTAAAAATTTAGAAGAAATTGTTTTCAAGCTGTTGTTCAAGTAAATTGCTTTTCCAAGTTTTACAAGAACTCAAATAGAATAAGGGTCATACTTCCATTCCACCCAGATTCATAAGATGAAGAACGAAAACAAATTCTTGAAATTAAAATCAAAGCAGTAATTAAAATAGAAAAGTAATAGTATTAATCCATAGAATAAACAGAGCTTTTAACCTTAATAGTGGAGGTTTAGTTGCTCATGGTTCAGAGAGAAAACTAGGGTTCTGTAAAACTGTAAAGTGCGGAATGAGGTAAGAGAGAAGAGAAGAGCCTGAAGGGCTGATTCTTTTTCTCTTTTATATCTAATCCTAATTAATGTAAAATATATTTTCTAAAACTAAATAATATTTTTTCCTATTAAAACTAAATAATATCTTTTCCTATTTATAAATAAAATAAAAGTTTAATAAAAATCAATTAACATCTTCAAATCATTCCTTGATGGATGTGGGACCACTTGCAAATCATTGAACTGGCGCCAAACTTGGAAAATCCCAAGTTAGCCGCCACTCTTGCAGCATGGCTTGGAGGCGTATTGATGCTCACTAACGCCTAACTTCAGAATCCTGAAGTTAGGCGCCACCCTGGCAGCAAGCTTTTGGCGTGTAAGTCTTCCTTTGGCGCCTAACTTGGAGAATCCCAAGTTAGGCGCCACCAAAGCTGAGGGTGCTGGAGAAGAAGTGTACACTATTATATATCGTTGGGAGGTTCTAGAAGTTAGATTTCCAATGCCACTAGAATCACATCAATTGGACCTCTATAGCTCAAGTTATTTCCGTTGGAGTGCAAGGAGGTAAGAGTTGATAGCATCATTCACTTTCTTCTCTTTTTCTACAGAAACTCCATCAAATCATCCGAATGCTACCTAAAATAAATAGAATTATACACAACTCAAAGTAGCATTCATAGTAGCTAAAAGATATTTAAATCTTGATTAAACTTAGCAATTCAAATGCAAATTCACTAGGAAAAGATAAAAAAGATGCTCACGTATCACAATACCAAACTTGAATTGTTGCTTGTCCTCAAGCAACCAAAACTAATATAGGCTTAGGATGTGAATTTGCATGAGAATTGAGTATTCAATTAAGCTCCTGTCTCTTCTTAAACTGGGGTTTAAACACTATAATCCTGAATAGTTTTGGCATCTCACTATCCTTTGAATAAGAGGAATGTCACGGTCATTTGGAATTAGAATCCGAATAATATTATGAATCCTCTGGCCTTTATACTTTGGTCTAATCCTTGAACACAGCAAAATTTCTTTCATTCTCTTTTCTTTGGTGCCTTGCACCTTGAGCCTAGCCGTGAGTTTAAATACTTTGTCTCAAGTTGCACTTGACACAAAAAGACCACAAGCACTTGACTGGGGAACTCTCTTTTGGTTCTGATTTTTCTTTTAGTTACTCCCAGACAGTGGTTGATACGTGCGAAATTGTTACTCAGATTAGGTTGTAAAATTATTTGTTCATTCTCTCCCTGGCAATGGCGCCAATAACTGGTGCACAATACCATGGTCCAAGCATAACTTCGCAATTTACAGAAGTAAGTAATTGATGCATAAATTCACTTCCGGGGCCCACTTGGTGTGTGCTTGGGCTGAGCTTGAAGTTTACATGTGGAGAGGTCATTCTTGGAGTTGAACGCTAGTTTGTAACGTGTTTCTGGCGTTCAACTCGGGTTCGTGACGTGTTTTTGGCGTTTAACTCCAGACTGCAGCGTAGAACTGGCGTTCAACGCCCTTTTGTGTCGTCTAAAATCAGCCAAGGTATAAACTATTATATATTTCTGAAAAGCCCTGGATGTCTACTTTCCAACGCAATTGGAAGCACGCCATTTTTAGTTTTGTAGCTCCAGAAAATCCACCAAAGCCTTGGGATCCTTTTTATTTACCCTTGCCTTTTGGATTTAAGGGTTATTGGCTTTTTGCTCTTGCCTTTTGGTTTTAAGAGCTTTTGGCTTTTTCTGCTTGCTTTTTCTCTTTTTTTTTTCTGCAAGCTTTTGTATTCACTGCTTTTTCTTGCTTCAAGAATCATTATAACATGTTGTAAAATTATTTGTTCGTTCTCTCCCTGGCAATGGTGCCAATAACTGGTGCACAATACCATGGTCCAAGCATAACTTCGCAACTTCACACAACTAACCAGCAAGTGCACTGGGTCGTCCAAGTAATAAAACCTTACGTGAGTAAGGGTCGATCCCACGGAGATTGTTGGTATGAAGCAAGCTATGGTCACCTTGTAAATCTCAGTCAGGCGGATAATAATTGATTATGGAATTTTCGAAATTAAATAATAAATAGACAGAAAATAAAGATAGAAACACTTATGTAATTCATTGGTGAGAATTTCAGATAAGCGTATAGAGATGCTTTCGTTCTTCTGAACTTCTGCTTTCCTGCTGTCTTCATCCAATCAGTCCTACTCCTTTCCATGGCAAGCTTTCTGTAAGGGCATCACCGTTGTCAATGGCTACATCCCATCCTCTCTGTGAAAATGGTCCAAATGCTCTGTCACGGCATGGCTAATCATCTGGAGGTTCTCGATCATACTGGAATAGAATTTACTATCCTTTTGCGTCTGTCACTACGCCCAGCACTCCCGAGTTTGAAGTTCGTCACAGCCATCCCTTCCCAGATCCTACTCGGAATACCACAGACAAGGTTTAGACTTTCCTGATCTCAGGAATGGCCATCTATGGGTTCTAACTTATACCACGAAGATACTAATAACTCGGACTCGGTCCCCTGTATTAGATATCTAAGAGATACTCATTCTAGCTTGGTTGCATGTAGAACGGAAGTGTTTGTCAGGCACGCGTTCATTAGTGAGAATGATGATGAGCGTCACATAATCATCACATTCATCATGTTCTTGGGAACGAATAGATATCTTAGAAGCAGAATAAGTTGAATTGAATATAAAACAGTAGTACTTTGCATTAAATCATGAGGAACAGCAGAGCTCCACACCTTAATCTAAGGAGTGCAGAAACTCTAACGTTGAAAATACATAAGTGATGAAGGTCCAGGCATGGCCGAATGGCCAGCCCCCAAACGTTATCAATAGATCAAAAGATAATCCAAAGATGTCTAATACAATAGTAAAAAGTCCTATTTATACTAAACTAGTTACTAGGGTTTACAGAAGTAAGTAATTGATGCATAAATCTACTTTCGGGGCCCACTTGGTGTGTGCTTGGGCTGAGCTTGAAGTTTACACGTGGAGAGGTCATTCTTGGAGTTGAACGCCAGTTTGTAACGTGTTTCTGGCGTTCAACTCTGGTTCGTGACGTGTTTCTGTCGTTTAACTCCAGACTGCAGCATAGAACTGGCGTTCAACGCCCTTTTGCGTCATCTAAACGCGGATAAAGTATGAACTATTATATATTGCTGGAAAGCCCTGGATGTCTACTTTCCAACGCAATTGGAAGTGCGCCAGGCTCTTGATGTTCCACCCTTAGTTGTCCCATGTTGGAACTTAATTTTCCTAGGGAGGTGTTGATTTGCTCCCAAAAATTCTGTGGAGGAATGTGCATCCCTTGAGGTATCTCAGGGATTTCTTGATGATGAGCTTCCTCATGTGTTTCTTGAGCTCCATGAGTGGGCTCTCTTGTTTGCTCCATCTTTTTATTAGTGATGGGCTTCTCTTCCTCAATGGGAATGTCTCCTTCTATGAAAGCTTCAGCTGAGTAACATAGATGGCAAATAAGATAAGGAAAAGCTAGCCTTACCAAGGGGGAGGGCTTTTCGGCTATTTTGTAGAGTTCAAGGGAGATGACTTCATGAACTTCTACTTCCTCTCCAATCATGATGCTATGAATCATGATGGCCCGATCCACAGTAACTTCAGATCGGTTGCTAGTGGGGATGATGGAGCGTTGGATGAACTCCAACCATCCTCTAGCCACAGGCTTAAGGTCCAGTCTTCTAAGTTGAACCGGTTTGCCTTTTGAGTCAATCTTCCATTGAGCTCCTTCCACACATATGTCCATGAGGACTTGGTTCAACCTTTAATCAAAGTTGACCCTTCTAGTGTAGGGGCGTGCATCTCCTTGCATCATAGGCAAGTCAAACGCCAACCTCACATTTTCCGGACTAAAATCTAAGTATTTCTCCCGAACCATGGTGAGATAATTCTTTGGGTTCGGGTTCTTACTTTGATCATGGTTCCTAGTGATCCAAGCATTGGCATAGAACTCTTGAACCATTAGGATGCCGACTTGTTGGATGGGGTTTGTTAGAACTTCCCAACCTCTTCTTTGGATTTTATGTCGGATCTCCGGATACTCATTTCTCTTGAGCTTGAAAGGGACCTTGGGGATCACCTTCTTCTTGGCCACAACATCATAGAAGTGGTCTTGATGAGCTTTGGAGATGAATCTTTCCATCTCCCATGACTCGGAGGTGGAAGCTTTTGTCTTCCCTTTCCCTTTTCTAGAGGATTCTCCGGTCTTAGGTGCCATCAATGGTAATGGAAAAACAAAAAGCTTATGCTTTTACCACACCAAACTTAGAATATTGCTCGCCCTCGAGCAAGAGAAGAAAGAATAGATGAAGAAGAATAAGAAAATATGGAGGAGAGGAGGGAGAGGTGTCTTCGGCCAAGAAGGGGAAGAGAGGGTTGTGTTGTGTGAAAATGAAGAAGAATGGAGGGCTTTATATAGGGAGGGGAGGGAGGGTTTAGTTTCGGCCATATAGGGTGGGTTTGGGTGGGAAATTGATTTTGAATTTTGAAGGTAGGTGGAGTTTATGAGGTAGGTTTATGGGGAAGAGTGGATGGATGTGAGTGGTGAAGTGGGGATAGGGAAGAGAGATTGAGGTGATTGGTGAAGAGTTTTGGGGAAGAGTATTTATTAGAAAGAGAGGATGAACATTGAGAAGAGGGAAGAGAGTGAGTGGTGGTAGGTGGGGATCCTGTGGGGTCCACAGATGCTGAGTTGATCCTATGGGGTCCACAAATCCTGAGATGTCAAGGATTTGCATCCCTGCACCAATTAGGCATGTAAAATGCCTTTGCATGCAATTCTGGCATTTAAACGCCGAATTGATGCTTGTTCTGGGCGTTCAGCGCCCAGATGCAGCATATTTCTGGCGTTGAACGCCAGCCAGATGCTTGTTTCTGGCGTTCAGCGCCAGCTCTTCCTCAGTGTGCATTTCTGGCGTCTGAACGCCAGGATGCTGCTTGTTTCTGGCGTTCAACGCCAGATCCATGCTCTGTTCTGGCGTTGAACGCCAGCCAGATGCTCCTTTCTGGCGTTTAAACGCCAGTAAGATCCTGATTAAAAATCCAATTTAATTCATTTCTTCACCAAATCAAAAGCCCACCCAAATTCCAAAATCCAAGAATAGAAAGTGTATAAATAGGAGTTAGTTTGATGTAATTAGGGGAGCTAGATTTTACTTTGAATTTTTCCTTTTGAATGGTCATTTTCATTTTTGAATTTAGATTTCTGAGAACTTGGAAGGAGAGTTGATCTCTCTTCTTCTTGGTTCTTGCTTGAGCACTCTTTTATTTTCTTGCTTTGGATCTTGGGTGAAGAATTGAAGAACTTTTGTTTCAATCTCACCTTGAGATCTCTTGTTTACTTTCTTCTGCATAATTGAATTTCATTTGCTGTTTACTGCATCTTCTTCTATACTTCTGCAATTTACTTTTCATTCCCTTTTGCAATTGTTCTGGTTGGATCAAGGAAGGATTTGAGATCTAGACTTGTTATCTAGTCTCTTCCACCCTGAGATCTTCAACCTCTTTTACTTTGCTGCAAATTAAGCACTGCTTTCTCTGTTTTTAAATTCTCAAAGCATTTTTACTTTTCTATTGAGATCTAGTTTAATTCAATCAATTCTCTACTCTTCTGTTTAATTTCAATTTACTTCTTTCTTGTTTAATTTCTGCAATCCCAACTGCCAATCCCTTTTACAATTCAAGCAATTTATGTTTCTTGCACTTTAAGCTTCTGCCATTTACATTACTTGCAATCTAAGTCTCTGCAATTTAATTTACTTGCACTTTAAGATTCAGTTCCTTTATTTTCCTGCTCTTTAGTTTACTGCAAATTTCCCCTCTCCTTTTACATTTCATGCAATTTAGTTTCTGCAAAGCACAAACCACTCAACCAATTCTTGATTCGCTTGACTAAATCAACCACTAAACTGAAATTGCTCAATCCTTCAATCCCTGTGGGATCAACCTCACTCATGTGAGTTATTATTACTTGATGCGACCCGGTACACTTGCCGGTGAGTTTTGTGTTGGATCGTTTTTCACACGATCAAGTTTTTGGCGCCGTTGCCGGGGATTGATTAGATTGACAATGATTAAGTGAAGTGGAGATATAGATCAAGCATTTTTCTTTTCTGTTTCTTTAATTTTTAACTGACATACTAACTGTTTGAATTTTTGCCTGAGCTAATTGAAACCTCACTTTAGCAATAGAGTGAAGTTCTCTTGGTTTAACTTGCTGAGTATGATTCTCATAGCTTGATAAATCAACGAGAGAAGTGATTTTCGATCATTAAACTCTCAAGTTTACCAACTGTTTGATACATTGTGTCAGCTAATTTTCTGATCACATTTTGGGCATGAATATATTCAATCTTCATTTGGACAGTTTGTGATTGTGCAGATCATGGAGGGGAACTCAACGAATTTCAGTAAGCAGAGGAGTAATATCCCCACCTTAGATGACAAGCAACCACCCATCACCATGGATGATGTTGCTCAATGGTTCGAAGCTTTCCCACAAGGAAACATCATTGGATGGGAAGAACTAGTGAGTGAACTCCTAGTCAAGCTGAAGCCACCTCAAAGAACTGTTAAACCAGAGGCAGG
>NC_029787.2:101764082-101764879 GCF_000816755.2 Arachis ipaensis | reverse complement strand
TGGAGAACTCAATCCAACTGGAGGGGGGTTGAAAAACAAAATCAAAGGCCAAGGGACTTCAACTGCAACAACCCCAACTTCAAAAATCAACATAAAAACTACCTCCACAACAACAATCATCACACATCACCCCAATACACACATTTCCAACCTTGTCCTACCTCACCACTCGCCCAAAATGACTTTCATCAACCATCACAGTTGACACAGCCACACCCAATTCTAAACTTTCAAAGATTCTACGCTCTGGAAATGATGATGGAAAGGTTCATGAAAGTTCAAGAAATGACAACAATAGAGCACGAGGAAATAAGGAAAAATCAAGAGATGATAAGCAAGAATCAAGAGATGATAAGCAGGAACCAAGAAGCCTCACTCAGAAGAGTTGAAAGGCAAATGGAACAACTGGTTCAAAACCTTGTTGAATTGGGCGAGAGAGAGGCTAATATATCCCTAAGGGCCACTAAAGATGACCCAAAGAACAGTGAAAAAGCTGCTGGGTTGAAAGGGAAAGCAGTTATGGAAAAAAGTGAGAAGGCTATGGAAAAAGAAACAATCATCAAGGAAAAACCCACGGTGAGAGGGGGAAACCAAAGGCAACAGAAGCCTCAACTTCCATGATCAGAAAATGAAGGATGTCAAGCTAATGACAATAAAAGAGCGCTTGTTGGGAGGCAACCCAACCTGAGGTAGTTTTCTTTTCATAGCTATTTTAATAAAACGGTTAATTAGCTTTACCTATATTGCAAGAAGCTAAGTTTGGTGTTGCACACCAAAACAATCTAAGGGAGAATGAA
>NC_029787.2:101762044-101763545 GCF_000816755.2 Arachis ipaensis | reverse complement strand
CCCACCTTAGATGACAAGCAACCACTCATCACCATGAACGACATTGTTCAGTGGTTTGAAGCTTTCCCACAAGGAAACATCATCGGATGGGAAGAACTAATGAGTGAACTCCTAGCCAAGCTGAAACCACCTCAGGGAATTGTTAAACCAGAGGCAGAAGTGCACCCATTCACACAAGAGAAGGAAATTGAAGGTGTCCGTGCAATCATGGCCCAAAGCGAGCAGATGCATCAACAGCTTAAGCAACAATTGGAGCTGATGAACAGAAAAATAGATGAACTGCAACTTGCTGTGGCAAATGCACAGAACTCACCTCAAAATCCCCATTGTTGGAATCAACCTGAAAACGGTTCTGGAGTAATTAACTATGAGCAACAAATTCATGAGCGATCACACTCTCCAAACAGCTCCTCAACCATGTCCCAACGTAGGACTCAGAATGATGTGTACAACCCACCCTGGAGAACTCAATCCAACTGGAGGGGGGTTGAAAAACAAAATCAAAGGCCAAGGGACTTCAACTGCAACAACCCCAACTTCAAAAATCAACATAAAAACTACCTCCACAACAACAATCATCACACATCACCCCAATACACACATTTCCAACCTTGTCCTACCTCACCACTCGCCCAAAATGACTTTCATCAACCATCACAGTTGACACAGCCACACCCAATTCTAAACTTTCAAAGATTCTACGCTCTAGAAATGATGATGGAAAGGTTCATGAAAGTTCAAGAAATGACAACAATGGAGCAAGAGGAAATAAGGAAAAATCAAGAGATGATAAGCAGGAACCAAGAGGCCTCACTCAGAAGAGTTGAAAAGCAAATGGAACAACTGGTTCAAAATCTTGCTGAATTGGGCGAGAGAGAGGCAAATATATCCCTAAGGGCCACTGAAGATGACCCAAAGAACAGTGAAAAAGCTGCTGGGTTGAAAGGGAAAGCAGTTATGGAAAAAAGTGAGAAGGCTATGGAAAAAGAAACAATCATCAAGGAAAAACCCACGGTGAGAGGGGGAAACCAAAGGCAACAGAAGCCTCAACTTCCATGATCAGAAGATGAAGGATGTCAAGCTAATGACAATAAAAGAGCGCTTGTTGGGAGGCAACCCAACCTGAGGTAGTTTTCTTTCCATAGTTATTTTAATAAAAAGGTTAATTAACTTCATCTATATTGTAAGAAGCTAAGTTTGGTGTTGCACACCAAAACAATCTAAGGGAGAATGAAGGATTCTAAGTTTGGTGTTCCACCAAAATTTCATCATAAAACGCATTCTCACTCTCTGCATGATGCTAGCTTCAAGCACTTAGATGGACTAGTTAACTATTCTGTTGTTTCCTAGTTTTCAGTTTTATTGCTTTTGAAAAAGAAAAAAAAGAGTTTCACACATGGTTAATCTGATGCATGAGAACCATTGGCAAGGTACTAAGTTTGGTGTTCCCACACCAAAGTAAGTAAAAAGGCCCACAAATAAATCATGCATGCTAACCATT
>NC_029787.2:101756951-101759257 GCF_000816755.2 Arachis ipaensis | reverse complement strand
ATTAGTTTTATCTATATTGCAAGAAGCTAAGTTTGGTGTTGCACACCAAAACAATCTAAGGGAGAATGAAGGATTCTAAGTTTGGTGTTCCACCAAAATCCCATCATAAAATATGTTCTCGTTTTCTGCATGATGCTAGCTTCAAGCACTTAGATGGACTAGTTAACTATTCTGTTGTTTTCTAGTTTTCAGTTTTATTGCTTTTGAAAAAGAAAAAAAAAGAGTTTCACACATGGTTAATCTGATGCATGAGAACCATTGGCAAGGTACTAAGTTTGGTGTTCCCACACCAAAGTAAGTTCAAAGGCCCACAAATAAATCATGCATGCTAACCATTTTTCAAGTGCTTGGGGAACAAGCAACTTTCAATATCACTGCAGAGCACCATACAAACTTTTGGAAAGATTAAGCATCATCAATCAAAGAGATGAAAGAGGAATGTGAAGACCAGCAATGATGATGATGAGGAGGAGGACAGCAAGTAAATTCCAAAAGGTTGTATTGTTCAATGATTATTTTACATTAGACACTGCTATGATTGAAAGTGATATAATACTCCTGCCTGTCTGCATAATATAGTTGTTCTGTAATTCAATAATTAAGATTTCTTGACTATTCACAACACTACACTTTTCAAACTTGCATGCACTCAAGATTTCAAAAAAAGGGCATCACATGATAGTTCTTTGAAAATAAGGATTGATGAATTAAACAATTTTGAGGCAAGCAAAAGATTAGGAGAAGTGGTGGTTCTAGTTGTATGATTATGCATTGAGGTTGCATGCTTATGAAAACTTGCATGGGAGCTCATAGGCAGAACATAGAGTTCAAAGAAATATTGTGGAGATTTTCAAATATTTATTGACCCAAGAAGCAGCAAACAAAAGAAAATAAAGAAGATATAAAAACAAAGAGAACATGGCCCAAGGCTCTGAGCATAATTACTAGGCAGAAAAGAAAAAAAGAAACAAGAACTCAAAGAGTTATTATCCTAGTAAATGCTTGTGGTCGAATTGTGTCAAAGAGAGAGGCTTGAGCAAGTAAATCCTAAGGGGTGCTTCAACACCTAATACCTTAAAACCAACTGGTTTAGGAGTATTGATTGAAAGCTTATCTAAAGAGCCGCTTTGAGACATGACACTTAGAGTCAAAGCTAAAAACACAAATTATAAGCTGCTTCAAGGTGATTACCTATAGAGAGATCTCCATGATATCATTTGGATGAAAGTTCTAAGACCTAAGACTTCCAAGATGTAGGGACTAGTAAGCACTGAAGCCCTTGCATGAGCATATAATTTAGAGTTCACCCCACTGTCACTTAATCACTTCACTCACTGGATAGTACATGTAATTCCTCAACTCCATTCTAATTGAAAGAAATCCTTGAGCATAATTCTTTTCTTGCTTGGGGACAAGCAAGTTTTAAGTTTGGTGTTGTGATGACAAGTCATCTTAGCCTAGTTTCACTAGCCTTTTTCTTTGTTTTTATTAGGTTTTATACACTTTCTTGCATTCTAAGTAAGTAGCACTCTAGCACTCTTTTATTTTCTTGCTTTGGATCTTGGGTGAAGAATTGAAGAACTTCTGTTTCAATCTCACCTTGAGATCTCTTGTTTACTTTCTTCTGCATAATTGAATTTCATTTGCTGTTTACTGCATCTTCTTCTACACTTCTGCAATTTACTTTTCATTCCCTTTTGCAATTGTTCTGGTTGGATCAAGGAAGGATTTGAGATCTAGACTTATTATCTAGTCTCTTCCACCCTGAGATCTTCAACCTCTTTTACTTTGCTGCAAATTAAGCACTGCTTTCTCTGTTTTTAAATTCTCAAAGCATTTTTACTTATCTGTTGAGATCTAGTTTAATTCAATTAATCCTCTACTCTTCTGTTTATTGCAATTTACTTCTGTCTTGTTTAATTTTTGCAATCCCAACTCCCAATTCCCTTTATGATTCAAGCAATTTACATTTCTTGCACTTTAAGATTCAGTCATTTACATTTCTTGCAATGTAAGTTTCTGCAATTTACCTTACTTGTTCTTTAAGATTCAGCACATTTACTTTTCTGCTATTTCATTTACTGCAATTTACCCCTCTCCCTTTACATTTCAAGCAATTTAGTTTCTGTCAATTACAAACCACTCAACCAATACTTGATTCGCTTGACTAAATCAACCACTAAACTAAAATTGCTCAATCCTTCAATCCCTGTGGGATCGACCTCACTCATGTGAGTTATTATTACTTGATGCGACACGGTACACTTGCCGGTGATTTTTGTGTTGGATCGTTTTCCACACATCAA
>NC_029787.2:101745087-101756262 GCF_000816755.2 Arachis ipaensis | reverse complement strand
CTCTTTTCCATATTTACAGAAGGAGTTTTAAACTCTTTAAACTCAAGGGAGTCCTCATTCAATTGAAGGACTAGTTCACCTCTGTTAACATCAATCACAGTTATTGTTGTGGCTATTCCAAGGATGGATGTAAAGGCCTTCAACCTTTACTAATATGTTCTCTACTTGTCCATAAGCCTGTTTTCTGTAATTGTCTGCCATCTCTAATGAGATTTTAGCAGCTTGTACCTCAAAGATTCCTAGTTTCTCCATTACAGAGAGTGGCATGAGGTTTATTCCTGACCCAAGATCACATAGAGCCTTCTCAAAGGTCATGGTGCCTATGGTACAAGGTATTAGGAACTTTCCAGGATCCTGTTTCTTCTGAGGCAATCTCTATTGATCCAATGCATTTAGTTCATTGGTGAACAGGGGAGGTTCAACTCCCCAAGTCTCTTTATCAAATAAATTGGCATTCAGCTTCATGATTGCACCAAGGAACTTGGCAACTTGCTCTTCAGTAACATCCTCATTCTCTTCAGAAGAAGAATACTCATCAGAGCTCATGAAGGGCGTAAGGAGGTTCAATAGAATCTCTATGGTCTCTAGATGAGCCTCAGAGTCCTTTGGTTCCTTAGAGGGAAACTCCTTATTGATCACTGGACGTCCCAGGAGGTCTTCCTCCTTGGGATTCACGTCCTCCCCTTCCTTCTTGGATTCGGCCATGATGGTTATATCAATGGCCTTGCACTCTCCTTTTGGATTTTCTTCTGTATTGCTTAGGAGAGCATTAGGAGGGGTTTCAGTGATCTTCTTACTCAGCTGGCCCACTTGTGCTTCCATATTTCTAATGGAAGACCTTGTTTCATTCATGAAACTCACAGTGGCCTTAGATAGATCAGAGACTAAATTTGCTAAGCTAGATGAATTCTGCTCAGAATTCTCTGTCTGTTGCTAAGTGGATGATGGAAAAGGTTTACTATTGTTAAACCTGTTTCTTCCACCATTATTAAAGCCTTGTTGAGGCTTTTGTTGATCCTTCCATGAGAGATTTGGGTAATTTCTCCATGAGGGATTATAGGTGTTTCCATATGGTTCACCCATATAATTTACCTCTGCTATTAAAGGGTTCTCAGGATCATAAGCTTCTTCTTCAGAAGATGCCTCTTGAGTACTGTTGGATGCAGCTTGCATTCCATTCAGACTTTGAGAAATCATATTGACTTGCTGAGTCAATATTTTATTCTGAGCCAATATGGCATTCAGAGTATCAATTTCAAGAACTCCTTTCTTCTGAGGCATCCCATGACTCACAGGATACCTCTCAGAAGTGTACATGAACTGGTTGTTAGCAACCATGTCAATGAGTTCTTGAGCTTCTGCAGGCGTTTTCTTTAGGTGAATGGATCCACCTGCAGAGGTATCCAATGACATCTTAGCTAATTCAGACAGACCACCATAGAATATATCCAGGATGGTCCATTCTGAAAGCATGTCAGAAGGACACTTTTTGGTCAGTTCCTTGTATCTCTCCCAAGCTTCATAGAGGGATTCACCTTCCTTCTGTCTGAAGGTTTGGACATCCACTCTAAGCTTACTCAGCTTTTGAGGAGGAAAGAACTTGGCTAAGAAAGCCTTGACCAGCTTATCCCAAGAGTTCAGGCTATCTTTAGGTTGAGAATCCAACCATATTCTAGCTCTGTCTCTCACAGCAAAAGGGAAAAGTATGAGCCTGTAGACTTCAGGATCTACTCCATTAGTCTTAACAGTATCATATATCTGCAAGAATTCAGTTAAGAACTGAAAAGGATCTTCAGATGGAAGTCCAAGAAACTTGCAGTTTTGTTGCATCAGAGAAACTAATTGAGGTTTAAGCTCAAAATTGTTTGCTCCAATGGCAGGAATTGAGATGCTTCTTCCATGTAAATTGGAATTAGGTACAGTAAAGTCACCAAGCATCCTCCTTGCATTATTATTATTTTCGGCTGCCATCTCCTTTTCCTGTTCGAAAATTTCTCTAAGGTTATCTCTGGATTGTTGTATTTTAGCTTCTCTTAGTTTTCTATTCAGAGTCCTTTCAGGTTCAGGGTCTGCTTCAACAAGAATGTTCTTGTCCTTGCTCCTGCTCATATGAAAAAGAGGGAACAGAAAAATAATAATAGGGATCCTTTTTACCCAGGTATAGAGTTTCCCCTGTGTGAGTAGAAGAAGAAAAGAATGTAATGTAAATAAGGGAAGAAGAGAAAATTCGAACACAGATGGAAGAGGGGGTTCGAATTTGGGTGAGATGAAGTGTTAGTAGATGAATAAATAAATAGAAGGAGATGAGAGAGAAAGAGGATTTTCGAAAATAAAATTTTGAAAAGGGGTTAGTGATTTTCGAAAATTGGGAATGAAAGCAAATTAAAATTAAAAATTGAAATAATTAGTTAATTAAAAAGAATTTTTGAAAAAGAGGGAAGAGATTTTCGAAAATTAGAGAGAGAGAATTAGTTAGGTAGTTTTGAAAAAGATAAGAAACAAACAAAAAGTCAATTAGTTAGTTGAAAAAGATTTGAAAATCAATTTTGAAAAGATAAGAAGATAAGAAGTTGGAAAAGATATTTGAAAGTCAAATTTTTTAAAAGATAAGATTTAAAAGATATTTTTGAAAAGATATGATTGAAATTAGTTTTGAACAAGATTTGAATTTTAAAATCACAATTAATGACTTGACTCACAAGAAATCACAAAATATGATTCTAGAACTTAAAGTTTGAATCTTTCTTAACAAGTAAGTAACAAACTTGAAATTTTTGAATCAAAACATTAATTGTTGATGATATTTTCGAAAATATGATGTAAAATTAAGAAAAAGATTTTTGAAAAATATTTTTAAAATTTTTCGAAAAATAAGAAAAATGAAAAAGATTTGATTTTTGAAAAAGATTTTGAAAAAGATAAGATTTTTAATTTGAAAATTTGATTTGACTCATAAAAATAACTAGATTTTAAAAATTTTTGAAAAAGTCAATCCAAATTTTCGAAATTTATGAGTGAAAAAGGGAAAGATATTTTTTTTGAATTTTGAATTTTTAATGATGAAAGAGAAAAATATGAAAATGATGCAATGCATGAAAATTTTGGATCTAAACATGTGATGCATGCAAGAATGCTATGAATGTCAAGATGAACACCAAGAACACTTTGAATGTCAAGATGAACACCAAGAACTTATTTTTAAAAATTTTTAATGCAAAGAAAACATGTAAGACACCAAACTTAGAAATCTTTCATGTTCAGACACTATGAATTCAAGAATGCATATGAAAAACATCATACAACACAAAACAATATAATATGAAGATCAATCAAGAAGGGTTATCAAGAACAACTTGAAGATCATGATGAATGCAATGCATGAATGCAATTCTCGAAAAATGCAAGATGAATATGCAATTGACACCAAACTTAAAATTTGACTCAAGACTCAAACAAGAAACACAAAATATTTTTGGTTTTTATGATTTTATGATTTTTTTGTATTTTCTTTTAATTTTTTTCGAAAAACATATGGAAAAAGAAAATAAGAAATCCAAAATATTTAAGAAGAATTCCAGGATTCTTTCAATATTAGCCCAAAGCTCCAATCAAAGGGTTGGACATGGCTTAATAGCCAGTCAGCTTTAGGATATAAATCAGGCATGCAACAGCTGATATTCAAATTAACTTGCCTCTATGCTAATGGTTGGAAGCCCCTATCCAAAAGAATTAGACCTGGCTTTACAGCCAGCCAGGCTTCAACATGCTTCATGAAACTCTAGAATTCATTCTTAAAAATTCTGAAATAATTTTCGAAAACAAAGGGAAAATATTTTTGAAAGATTTTGAAAACAAATAATTTTTTTTTGAAATATTTTTGAAGAAATATTTTTGAAAATAAAACAAAAAGAAAATTACCGAATCTGAGCAACAAGATGAACCGTCAGTTGTCCAAACTCGAACAATCCCCGGCAACGGCGCCAAAAACTTGATACGTGCGAAATTGTTACTCAGATTAGGTTGTAAAATTATTTGTTTGTTCTCTCCCTGGAAATGGCGCCAATAACTGGTGCACAATACCATGGTCCAAGCATAACTTCGCAACTTCGCACAACTAACCAGCAAGTGCACTGGGTCGTCCAAGTAATAAAACTTTACGTGAGTAAGGGTCGATCCCATGGAGATTGTTGGTATGAAGTAAGCTATGGTCACCTTGAAAATCTCAGTCAGGCGGATAATAATTGATTATGGAGTTTTCGAAATTAAATAATAAATAGACAGAAAATAAAGATAGAAACACTTATGTAATTCATTGGTGAGAATTTCAGATAAGCATCATGTTGAAGTGCGAATGAATATCTTAGAAGCGGAATAAGTTGAATTGAATATAAAACAGTAGTACTTTGCATTAAATCATGAGGAACAGCAGAGCTCCACACCTTAATCTATGGAGTGCAGAAACACTACCGTTGAAAATACATAAGTGATGAAGGTCCAGGCATGGCCGAATGGCCAGCCCCTAAACGTGATCAATAGATCAAAAGATAATCCAAAGATGTCTAATACAATAGTAAAAAGTCCTATTTATGCTAAACTAGTTACTAGGGTTTACAGAAGTAAGTAATTGATGCATAAATCCACTTCCGGGGCCCACTTGGTGTGTGCTTGGGCTGAGCTTGAAGTTTACACGTGGAGAGGTCATTCTTGGAGTTGAACGCTTGTTTGTAACGTGTTTCTGGCGTTCAACTCTGGTTCGTGACGTGTTTCTTGCGTTTAACTCCAGACTGCAGCGTAGAACTGACGTTCAATGCCCTTTTGCGTCGTCTAAACTCAGCCAAAGTATGAACTATTATATATTTCTGGAAAGCCATGGATGTCTACTTTCCAACTCAATTGGAAGCGCACCATTTTGAGTTCTGTAGCTCCAGAAAATCCACTTTGAGTGCAGGGAGGTCAGAATCCAACAGCATCAGCAGTCCTTCTTCAACCTCTGAATCTGATTTTTGCTCAAGTCCCTCAATTTCAGCCAGAAAATACTTGAAATCACAGAAAAACACACAAACTCATAGTAAAGTCCAGAAATGTGAATTTAACATAAAAACTAATAAAAACATCCCTAAAAGTAACTAGATCCTACTAAAAACATACTAAAAACAATGCCAAAAAGCGTATAAATTATCCGCTCATCAGTGGTCCTCAAAGCCTTTGGCATACTCAGTTAAATGCACTTGATCTCAACTCTTAGTGCTCTGTCTCAATGATTACTTAACACATTTACACCACAAGCATATGACTAGGGAAACAACTCTTTGAGCTTTTAATCATGTTTGACCTCCCTGGTCATTGATGCTCAGAGCCTTGGACCTTGCTTTTTTTTCTTCTGCTGTCTCTTTTACTTCAAGGATTAAGCGTTTATTTACTTTAGAGAATTCATAATAGTTCTCTAAATTCTTGTTCCTCACACATCACCATCCTTTGATTCAAATTCAAATATGCACTGTTCATATCATGCATTCAGAATCACAGATAATGCCATCACATTTAAGTAAATAAGACTACTCTTTAATATAAACTCAAGTTCTAATACAATACATCTCTTCTTTTTTTTTATTCAAGCTCAGTGATGGTACATGAGATAACTTTTTAGAGCTAAAAGCAAATAACAGAATTAAAAATAATAAATCAAACTATAACTTAGGAATTGAAATAACCAAAGATCATACAGACACTAAGACAAAAATAGTAGAAAATAGGAACATAACATAATCGTAGCAGAATGAAATTGGGAGTGAAAAAGGAACTAAGCCACCTCAGTCTCCATGGTGGGGATCTTTCTCATCTGGCTGTGGTCTATATGGTCCTCTCAGATGGCCAAAGTCCTGTCTTAGCTGGAAAATCTCATGGCGCTGAGAGTCCTGGCTAGCCCTCATCTGATCAAGGGTGGAGGTGAGATACTCCTAGCGGTTGTCTTGTGTCACCCTCATATGCTCCATGGATGCATTGAACTGCTGCCAGTGGCTATCATGCGTGATCCTCATCTGCTCAATAGAGGAAGTAAGCTACTGCCAGTACTCCTGAGGTGGAAAGTACTGTCCCTGAAGTAATGAAGGCTGGTCCTTTTGAGCTTCTTCCTCAATTTGATCTTCTCTGGGGACCCTGTAATGTTCCCTTAGATGCTCCATGGTCTTCTTGGTAATTGGCCTTTCAATAGGAATGGGAAAGTCATTATTCACCTTTACCTTTGCTGCTTCATACAGGCGATAAATCAGATGTGAAAAATCAAGCCTAGCCTTCTTAAGAGGATTGGAGGCAATGTTATATATCTGTTATGGATTAATGTCCTCCACCTCTACCACTTCTCCTTTCATGATACAGTGAATCATGACAGCTCGGTCCACAGTGCATTCGGACCGGTTGTTAGTTGACATGATAGACCTTCAGATGAAGTCTAACCATCCCCTAGCCATAGGAAGAAAATCAGTGCTCTTTAGTTGGTTCGGCGTCCCCTCTGTACCTACTCTCTACTGAGAACCAAGAATGCATATTTCTTCCAGCACTTGGTCTAGATCCTGATCTTTGTGCATCCTCTCACTATAACTGATGTGTGGAAAACGATCCAACACAAAACTCACCGGCAAGTGTACCGGGTCGCATCAAGTAATAATAACTCACATGAGTGAGGTCGATCCCACAGGGATTGAAGGATTGAGCAATTTTAGTTTAGTGGTTGATTTAGTCAAGCGAATCAAGTATTGGTTGAGTGGTTTGTAATTTGCAGAAACTAAATTGCTTGAAATGTAAAAGGGGAAGGGGAAATTGCAGTAAATGAAAGAGCAGAAAAGTAAATGTGCTAAATCTTAAAGAACAAGTAAGGTAAAGTGCAGAAACTTAGATTGCAAGAAATGTAAATAACTGAAGCTTAAAGTGCAAGAAATGTAAATTGCTTGAATCATAAAAGGAATTGGGAATGGGGATTGCAGAAATTAAACAAGCAAAAGTAAATTGCATCAAACAGCAAAGCAAAAGATGAATTGAATTGGAATGGATCTCAAACAGAAGAGTAGAAATGCTTTGAAAATTGTAAAAATAGGAAGGCAGTGCTTAATTTGCAGCAATGTAAAAGAGATTGAGGATCTCAGGAGTGGAAGAGACTAGATAACAAGTCTAGATCTCAAATCCTTCCTTGATCTAACAAGAACAATTGCAAAAGTAATAAAGAAAAGTAAATTGCAGAAAGAGTAGAAGATGAAGCAGTAAATGGAAATTAGAATTCAATTATGCAGAAAATTAAACAAGATCTCAAGGTGAGATTGAAACAGAAGTCCTTCAATTCTTCACCCAAGATCAAAAGCATGAAATTAAAAGAGTGCTCAAGCAAAAACCAAGAAGAAGAGAGATCAATTCTCCTTCCAAGTTCTCAGAAATTACAAACTCAAAGCAAAAAGATCAGAATTAAAATGAAAGCTCCAAAGGAAAATTCAAAGTAAAAGTCTAGAGGAAAAAGATAAAAATTCAAAAGTTCAAAAGTTCAAAAATCCTAATTACATCAAACTAACTCCTATTTATACACTTTCTATTCTTGGATTTTGGAATTTGGGTGGGCTTTTGATTTGGTGAAGAAATTAATTAAATTGGATTTTTAATCCAATTTTTAGCCCAAATTGCACCTCCAGCGGAAAGCTCAGTTGGAAAATCCAACTTAGCTTTCAAGTGTGCTGCCCATGTTGTTTGTGGTGCGCAAGGCTTCCTTGGTTGAGTGTCAATTGCACTAGAGCTCAGTTGGAAAATCCAACTTAGCTCTAAGTGTTGGCCGTGTCTCCTTGTGCGCACAAGGCTTGCTCCTTGGTGCCTTGGTCCGTGTCATGATGCGCAAAACAGCCTTCCTTGGTGCGCCAAAATTGTGCTTCTTGGTGTCATGACCGTGTCACATTGTGGAGGCTTGGGGGAGAGACAATGCTCAGTTGGAAAAACCAACTGAGCTTCCTTGTGCAGCGCCTTGCTCATGGCCTCAATGTCCCCAAGTTCGAATCCTGGTGGAGGAAGTCTTGGAGCTAGTTTCCTTGGATGAGTGGGTGCTCTTCCCTTGTGTTTCCAAGAGCTCCTTGGTTCGAAACTTGGCTCAAGCATTTCAGTTATTTTTTCTTGATTTTCCTTGCAAGCTTGGTGGCACTTCTTCCTTATGTTTCAAGGGATTCCCAAGTTCAAATCCTGGAGGAAGCATTCTAGCTATTTATTCTTGAATTCCCTTGCAAGGAGTAGCGTGTGGTTCCAAGTTCAAACCATGGAGGATGCATTTTGGCTATTTCTTCTTGAATTTCCTTGCAAGGTGAGTTCCTTGCTTCTCCTTGGTTCTTGGTTGGAATCTTGTTGGCTTCATCCCTTGGAATTTCTTCTTGAATTAATTTGGAGAGGTCCCCGATAAAGTTAACTTAGTTAACTGAGCTTTGTACCATTTCTTTGCTTTCTTTAGTGCTCAGTTAACTATTTGAACTTAGCTTTGTAGCTTGCCTTCTCCTTTCATTTCTTGTGAAGCTCAGTTTATTTTATCAACTTAGCTTTCCTTCTTCCTCACTATGGCTATGCTTTTTCTTCCCTTTGCCACGCCTTCTCTTTCCTTGGACACGCTTGTGGCTTCCTTTGGAACGCTTTTTGCTTCCTTGGGCACGTTTCTTATGCCACGCTTTTCTTCTTTTCTTCTTTCTTCACCTACAAGCAATCAAAACAACCAATCAAAGTATCACTAAATTCACAAGGTTTATAAATCATTAAAAATTAATTAAATTTGGCTTCAACCTCATGATTTAGCATTAAATAATTAATGGTTGTTTGATTCAAAGAAGTCATGCATTTTCATTCCAAATTACTTACTTAGAGTGCAAGAAAGTGCATAAAACCTAATAAAAACAAAGAAAAAGGCTAGTGAAACTAGGCCAAGATGACTTGTCATCAATAACAAGCAGATATATGATCTGGAAGTGGCAGATGGAGGGCCTGTCGGATGCTTCTTAGACTGAAATCAATGACCTTTCCTCTCACATAGCTCTGATAATTCTTTTCATTGACCCATCAATATCCTTGTAAGTGACCCAGGGATTACCATAAAATTCTTGGACCATCAATTGTCCAACCTCATTGTGCGGGTTTCACAGAAATTGCCACCCTCTCCTCTGAATCTGAAATTGAATTTTCGGATATTCATCCGGTTGAAGTGTGAATCTCACTTCCGGAGTCACAGCCTTCTTGTAAGTGTTCTCATAAAAGTGTTCTTCATGGAGCTTGGAGCGGAACCTGTGTGCATCATAAGAACTGGTGGCTGGATCTTTTCCTTTCCTCTTCTTTGAGGACTCAATAGTGTTTGGTGCCATTACAATGAATAGAAAAAATTAACAAGCAAAGCGACAACACCAAATTTAAAATTTTTGCTCGTCCTCGAGCAAATTAGAAAATGACAATGGGGAAGGCAAAGAGGAGAGGAAAAAGAAATTGAAAATAATGAAATAAAAATTAAATTTAAAAAATTTATTTTTCTTTCTTTCTTTTTTTAATTTTTGGATTACACTGAATAAATAAATAAAAGAAGGAAAGAAGGGGGCATACAGAGGTGGGGGGCAAGGGTGTCTTGAAGGGAGGGGCTTGTGGTTATGTTTAGAGAATAGGGGACGTGTTTAGAAGGGGAGAGGGATTGTGGTGTAACTGAAGGGTAGTTTCTTGATGTGGGAGGGGGTATTGAGTGTCTGTGTGTATATGGAAGGGAGGGTTATTGTGATGGTTGTTGTGTGTGGTTAGAAAGGAATGGGGGGCTTTATATAGGTGACGAGGGGAGATACGTTAATGAGAATGGGCAAGGCTCACGGGTTGGTATGGCGAAGGCAAGCTAGGAGAAAGGGAAGCAGGAGCAAGGTTCACGGGTGGGTTTGGGGAAGGAAAAGGAGGGGTTGGGATGGGGTTTGAGAGGAAGGGACAAGGAAATTCGAATCAGGAAAGGAGATATCTGGGAATGAGAGGGGTATCTTGGAATTGATTGGAAAGGTTTGGAGGGGATTTGGAGATCGAATCAAAGGGATTGGAGTCAGAAATCATGTGATTTGGTTTGGATTCACGTAATTCGGTCTTGAAATAAGGCAAAAGTCAGCACCTGGCGCCTAACTTGACTGGAGCAGCGCCTAACTTCATGTGTGAATTAAGCCTGGTGCCTAACTTCATGCTTGGGGCGCCTAACTTCTCCTTTGGTTCGCACCTAGTGCCTAACTTGAGAATGGCAAAGTTAGGCGCCTGGCTTCCCGTGTATGATGAACCTCCCCGCGCCTAACTTGGATTTTTCCAAGTTAGGCGCCACCCCATTTTTTTTCCGCGCCTTTGTGAAGTTAGGCGCTGGAGTGGCAGTGGGTATTGGCTTGGATTGCTTCATTGGTGGCGCCTAACTCCATGGGGCCAAGTTAGGTGCCACCCCTTCAGGGAACAACATCAAAACTCATGCATCATTGGCGCCTAACTTCAAGGAGTGAGGTTAGGCGCCACCCCTCCAGGAAGTTCCTCAAATTGAATGTATATGTGGCGCCTAACTTGAGGTTCTGAAGTTAGGTGCCACCCTGATAAACCCATATTTTATGATATATTTTGTTCTTAACCTGAGTGATTTATTCAATCCTTCACCCACTTATTCATATTAATTGCATGGTTTTACTTTTCCTTCCTTATTATGTGATGTATGTGAAAAACATGTTTCCTATGCTTTAAAATTAATTATTTTAATTACCTTTACTTCCATTCGATGCTGTGATTAGTGTGTTGAGTAGTTTCAGATCTTCTAAGGTAGGAATGACTTAAAGGATGGAAAGGAAACATACAAAAATGGAAGGAAAGCATAAAACGGAGTTTTTGTAGAAACTGGCATCCACGCGATCGCATGGACGACGCTGCCGCATGCCAAGCGCAAAGAAGCAGTGACGCGGCCGCATGACTGACGCTACCGCGCGCCTTAAGCGAAACACATATGATGCGGTCGCATGACTGACGCGACCGCGTGACAAGGAAAACCCCGAATGACGCGACCGCGTGACCCACGCGGACGCGTGACAGAGGCCACGGACCAGAAATTGCAGAAAACGCCCATAGTGAATTCTGAAGCCCTTTTTGGCCCAAATCCAAGTCCAGAAGGCATAGACCAGAGGTTAC
>NC_029787.2:101700886-101745078 GCF_000816755.2 Arachis ipaensis | reverse complement strand
ACGACCCGAGGTTTGAATACTTCGGTTATCAATTTATTTAGGGGTTTGTTACTTGTGACAACCAAAACGTTTGTACGAAGGTATTTCTGTTGGTTTAGAGACTATATCTACAACGCGACTGTTTTTATGAAATTCTTTACTGGCAAAAATCCCGACGTCAAAATGGCGCCGTTGCCGGAGAACTGCAATCGTGTGCCTTATTATTGGTTATTGTAAATATTTTTCTTTTACTTGTTTATTTGTCGTTATTTTTCCCCCTCTTTATTTCTTTTTACTACTATGAATTCTCACCCCTTTCGCTTTGAGTTTGGTTCTAATGTTATTGAAAGGAATGGAAGTTATAACAGGAACATGCATCAAGTCAGAACAATCAAAGATGGATGGAGCCAAGAGGATCTGATCAACCCTTTAGGCAACAACACCCTCCAAGATATCATGGACAAAGACCATTCTACAATGCATACCAAGCAAATAGACATGGTGGACAACCTTGTAATTACCAACAAGCCCCACCCTGTGCTTATAGGCCATCCTCTCAACATAACTCCGAGCCACCACACTCACAAGCTCCTTTTCACCATTGACCACCGTATGATCCTCATTTACCCCGATTCTAATCCAATCACTCCCAAACACCACCACTTCCCCCTGTGCCATATCCAAATCTATCACCCCGAGAATCAGAGGTTCGCCTCAAGAAAACAGTAAATCGACTTCAAACCACCCTTCATCAACTGGAGCAAGCAATAAGTCAATTATCTTCTAGGCGTTCGAACATTCAAGGACATCCCACAGCCCCATGTGGACAATCTAACAAAGAGCGTAGTATGAAAGAGATACTAGAAACTCTAGTGGACAAGACAGAGCATGGCTTCGTACTGGAACAAGTAGAGGAAGCTGTTATTATTGAAGAAGAAGAGTTGGTTGAAGACTTAGGAGATGCTGAACCTCCATGGGAATCCAAAGTTGTGGAGCATTCTGTCAAGGATGTTACAATTGATGCTAAAGAGGATTGTGCACAGTCCCCGAGGCAGATATTTCATGAAAAACTAGACAGAATAGCCCAAGAAACAAATTTTCTTGATGATGATAGTCACAAGTCAGGTTCTCCTAGTAATGAACTTGCATCCGCAAGCGAATTCTCTGAGATCGAAGAATCTACCCCAAGTGAATATGAAGATGATACAGAGGTAGATTTCTCTCAACCTCCCGTCTATGACTTAAGTGATGAGGAAGACATAGATGGCTTTGATCAGGACATAGATACAATTGAAGAATCTTGCAAAGAAGTGGAGAATTTCACAGAAGAACACAAGGGAGTAGAACTCACAGAACCACTGGAACCACCTATCCCAAGGCCATTACCACCCAATACAAGATTCAAGTGGGTACAATCCTTGACCTTTAACTGTATTTTTCCACTTGAATATGGTTTGCTTGAAACAGATGGCCAGCTTAGAGCTCTCTGCGGCTTTAAGAGTAAAAGAGAAATGGCTCGTACTCAGAGCTGGTGCACAAGGTTCAATAAGGTTCCACGGTTCAACTTGAAGTGCACAGATTGGCACTATGATCAATCGGATAGATCTCGGAAAATGTTTGGTTATCCTGGTGAGAATCTAATTTCTAAACTGCCCAGATGGAAAAGTATAGATTAAGACGAAGGCGGATTTAAAAGCAAAGTTTGGGATCCTGGAATCTATGCTGACATTCGTCACCCCGGGTGCCTGACAATCTATTTGAAGCTGCTCAGAAGCTTCACATGCCTGGTTTGGGACCCTAGAGGCTATTGGCATTCCAAGCATTGGTGGAGATTTTTGGATGAATTTAAGCACAAGCCACCATAACAGGAAGCTCATCCAATGTCCAACTTAAGGACTTTAACTAAAAGTGCTAGGTGGGAGACAACCCACCATGGTATGATCGTTCCTTCTTCAATTTTTATTTAGTTTTAATTGCTTTCAAGTTTTATTTTATTTTATTATATTGAACCTGGAGTTTTGCATCGCATTCATATTTGCATTCTGCATTCAGTTTAAAAAAAAAGGTGCGCGATGCGACCGCATCATTCATGCGATCGCGTCACATTGCGAAAAACACTTCCCACGCGAGCGCGTCATCCACGCGGCCGCGTGACCTGGAGAATGGCGTAAAGATCCAACGTCCAGAAAGTTAGGCTGGAATCGTGCGCACAATTGACCCACGCGATCGCGTCACTTGCACAACACACATCCCACGCGACAGCGTGAGCGACGCGATCGCGTCGCATGGATTGCACAAACACCCCAAAGGAGACAGAGAGTTGCGCTGAAACGACGCTGAATTCGTGCATTTAGCACAAATTCCAGCGACGCGATCGCATGCCCCAGGCGATCGCGTCATTTACTCTTTTTACCTTCCACGCGATCGCATCACTCACGCGATCGCGTCAACCACCTTTCCCCCCCTTTTCCCTCCCTTCCTCCGAACAGCAGCCACCGCCGCCGCGCCGAACACCACCGCCGTCATCCCCAGCCACCTCTCTGCCCCACTCTCTTTCTTACGTCTACCAGGTTCCAACGAACGCCACCCTTCTATCCTTCGTAGTTAATTCACATTTTTCTGTTTATGTTCGTCATTAGGCTAGTTAGATATGCATGTTGTAGTGGATTTTAGGTTGTTAGGTAGCCTAGGATGTGGTTAGTGGATTTAGGTCTGTTTAATTGCACTATTCCTATTTCTTGTTTTATTCTGCTGTTGCTGTGATGATTGTAATGTTCATATGCTGTACTTCCTTGTTTCTTGCTGCTCTGTACACTGAATTTTCATGTTTATATTCCTTATATGTAATTGCAGCTTTAATTTTGATTCCTATGAACTATTCTGTTGCTGTTTATTTTCCGGGACAATCCAATTTTAGCCAGAATACTGCCTAAATTTCTGTAAAATATTTCCATTCATGTCTTGATTTTGGCATTTTCAACTGTGCTTTCCTTAGATTTAACCAAAACAGTTCATGAATGCCAGGGCAAGCTTTCTTATTCTCTTTGATTTCCTGGTTCATAAATTGCATTTTTGATGTTTGATTCCATTTTTGCTAATTCTATTTCCATCTGAATCATCATCAACCTGTTTTCCATGTTTGGTTATGAGTTACCTGTAACCTTTAATTGTGAATGCTTGTTACTTAGAAACTTATCATTATGCCACTTACTTTAACCTACTTTTTACTAACTCACTAATGTTAACTTCCTAAACTCTTTTTCAATTCTAACCAACCTAACCTTTAAAAACTTCTCTTCTGATTTTCTTTCACTTTCTTTTAATATTCTAACCATGGCATGATGTTAATTTTTCTATTTAACATGAATTCAATTACATTTTGGATTGTGATTTCTTCTTTTTGAACTTTTAACTCCTATTCAATCCTTAATGCACATTTACTTAGCTCATATTCATTACTCTCCTACTCCTTTGCCACTGTGTGCTTCTTTTGTTAATTGCCTCCTTGTTTTCCTGTTTTTATTATATCCTTGAATTCTGTTTTTCAGGATGTCAGACTCCCACAGAAAAGGGAAAGGAAAGGCAACAACTGGAAAACAGAAAAGAGGAGAAGCCTCTATGTCTATCATAGATCTCATGCATGATGCCTCCTTGCGGGAGAAAAATTTTACCCCGCAGGAGAAGGCCGACCAGCTCATCCCTGCTACTGATCCAATAAAGTTTGCAAGCCGATACCGTGAGCTGAAGTATCCGGTGTTTGCAAACTCCAGGAACCTATACCTGGAGAGAACTTTGAAGATCCCAGAAGAACTCCAGCAATACACCTCTGACCAGATCAAACAAAGAGGCTGGTTCATCCTGGAAAGACCCCTGACTGAGGTCAATGCATCTTGGGTTAGGGAATTCTACTGCAATTACTTCAAAACCTCCCTAGATGCAGTGAACCTTAGAGGAAAGCAGATCCTAGTTACTGAAGAGGCCATTGAAGATGTTCTGAAGCTTCTGCCTAAAACTGATCAGCTGGATGGTTATCAAAAAGCTGAGGAAGATATGCGCTTCATGCGATTTGATTGGGATGTAGTCAAGGCCCGGATAGCCCTTGACCCGACCGTTCCTTGGATTATGGGTCAGAACACTACCATGCCAAAGGGAATCAAGCGGATTTACTTGAATGATGAGGCTCGGTTATGGCATCAGATACTTAGCAACTTCATTATGCCGAGTACTCACGAGACTGAGATACCAGCCGCTATGATCACCCTCCTATGGTGTGTGATGGAGGGTAAGGATCTGTACCTGCCACGCTTTATCCGGTACTATATGGCCAGGGTCCACGTTCGAGGCACTCTTCCCTCTCCCTATCTGGTTACACAGCTAGGCCGTCGAGCTGACGTGCCTTGGGAGGATACTGATGAAAAGCCACCTGCTGCAGAATGCAAGAAGATTATCCCTCACAGCAGAAACTTTCTGGCTTTGGGCTACAGACCTCCTTTCCTCACTGCTACTACTGACACAGCCACACCATCTGCCGGCCCCTCTTCTTCCACAGCTACCCCTACCACCACCACTGCACCTCCACCTGCCCCAGAGCCCATCTATCATCTAGTGCACCGCCTGTTTCGACGGCTTGACCAGATGGAGCCTTGCAACAAGCGACGCTATGAGAACCTGAAGCTGATGATACGCTCTGGCGACATCCCCTCCGAGCCTGACACACCATCCGAGGCATCTGAGGAGGAGGCGGATGATCACGAGGTAGAGACCCATCCCCAGAGCGAGGCAGAGCAGGCAGGCACCCAGCAGGCAGCATCACACCAGGAGGCTCCGCCTCAGATTCAGGCTGTAGACCTCGAGATCCCTATCCAGTCGGCACCTCCTCTGCAGCAGGCTGATCCTCATACCACCACCACAGAGACCCCAGCTACCCGTCCTTCCAGTGATGACACCCCTTCACACCCTGCTTGAGTGAGCATCGGGGACGATGCTACATTTTAAGTGTGGGGAGGTCGCCATCTCTGGCATTTTTTTTTTTTTTTTGGTGAACCACTACATACTCTTTTTATTTATTTTGCTACTTTTTTGTATTTTTATTTTTTATTTTTATTTTTTATTTTCTCAGTACTTATATATATTGCTATTTTTATGTATTTATTCTATGTTGCACTTCAGTTCATATTTTAGCCATTAAGTTTAGTTGCAATTCTAACTTATTAGTTATAAAAATTGTGGATTAATTAGTATAGTTTACCCTTTTTAGCATAAGATAGCTTAGTTTAAATTGAAAATATAAAAAGGAAGTAAACTAGGGACTTGAACACAATAGAAATAATCCACATACCTTGTATATATAGCATTATATGTTAGTTAGTTAACAACATTTCATCAAGGAGAAACACTAGAACTTTAAAGCCATTCAATATAAGTTTTACATTGAGAATAATGGAAATTTTTAACTAAACCTACATGACATACATAATTGATATATGATTTTTGAGCTAGAGAACACACAGCCTGTGAGTTTTGAGCTTAATTGTATGGTTACATTCAAACCATAATATTTTATTCCTGTGTGTTCCGCCCTTCTTTTTTATTCTGATGTTCTTTATTTTGCTTTAATCTATATGTCCGATTATAGAATAGAAATACATACCAAGAGAGTGATTGAGGCCATTATTTGATTTTAGCTCACTTATCCGAAAATAGCTTACCTTTTACATCACCCTTGTTAGCCCCCTTGAGCCTTTAAATCCCTTTTATTCTATAAGCCACAATACTAGTCTTAAGCAGAAAAACAAAATAAAAATCCCAAGTTGAATCCTTGGTTAGCTTAAGATAGAAATTGTGTATGGTTTACATGTGGGAAACCTATTGGGAACATGGATGATAAAAAAAAACAAAAGGGTACAAAAGTTGAAAAGAATAAAATAATTCAAAATAAAAGTTTTGGGAAGCATGCTCAAGTAAAATCAAAATAATTGAATTACCATGTGCATTATTAAGAAAAAAGTGTTATGAATAAAGGGGACACAAAAGAATTCCCCAAATGTGAAATAAAGCAATGCACATGGGATAAAAAAATAATAATATAATAAATATTGAAACATGAGCATGTAACATCAAAAGTGGGAAAATATGCGAAAATAGGTAAAGAAGCTTTGCTTTAGAAAGTATGTATGTTAGGTGAGATCTTAGACTAATTAAGGATTCACTTATTAGCTCACTTAGCCTTATACATATACCCTTACCTTTACCTTGGCCCCATTACAACCTTAACTAAAGACCTCATGATTTTTAGTATGTCTATATTCTATAATTGTTGATTGGTTAGATGAAGAACAAAGTTATAGAAAGTAAGGATAAAAAAGAAGAATAGAGTGATTAACCCAATAAACACTGAGTGACTAGAGAGTAAACACAACATCCAGTGAGGGTTCAATAGCTCATTAACATATATCTCTGTTTGAATTATTAATTGTCTTGCAAGTTTATAAAATGTTTTTTTCTCCCATCTCAACTGTAAAAGTGCTTTATCATTATCTAAGGTTTGGCTATATATATATATATGACTCCTTGAGAATGTGAATAAATTCAACTACATGCAAGCTTTATATACAAGTGAATAAAAATAAGAATTGCATGATGCATCATTCATATAGGTAGTTGCATTTAGATTAGATTGCATTGCATGACATTCCACCACTTTAACATAACATTACTCTTGGACTTAGCATGAGGACATGCTATTGTTTAAGTGTGGGGAGGTTGATAAACCCATATTTTATGATATATTTTGTGCTTAATCTGAGTGATTTATTCAATCCTTCAACCACTTATTCATATTAATTGCATGGTTTTACTTTTCCTTCCTTATTATGTGATGTATGTGAAAAACATGTTTCCTATGCTTTAAAATTAATTATTTTAATTACCTTTACTTCCATTCGATGCCGTGATTAGTGTGTTGAGTAGTTTCAGATCTTCTAAGGCAGGAATGACTTAAAGGATGGAAAGGAAACATACAAAAATGGAAAGAAAGCATAAAATGGAGTTTTTTGTAGAAACTGGCATCCACGTGATCGCATGGACGACGCTGCCGCATGCCAAGCGCAAAGAAGCAGTGACGCGGCCGCATGACTGACGCTACCGCGCGCCTTAAGCGAAACACATATGATGCGGTCGCATGACTGACGCGACCGCGTGACAAGGAAAACCCCGAATGACGCGACCACGTGACCCACGCGGACGCGTGACAGAGGCCACGGACCAGAAATTGCAGAAAACGCCCATAGCGAATTCTGAAGCCCTTTTTGGCCCAAATCCAAGTCCAGAAGGCATAGACCAGAGGTTACAAAGTGGGAGAATGCATCCATTCAAGGAGAGTCTCCACTTTAGTTAGTTTTCATGATTTAGATTTAGTTTTGAGAGGGAGATTCTCTCCTTTCTCTTAGGATTAGGATTTAGGATTTCTCTTAGTTTTAGGAGTGACTCTCAATCCAAGGTTTCAATGTTCTTTTACTTTATATTTATCTCTTACTTTCAGATACTTTAATGCTTATATTAGTTATGTTGCCTATTTAGCTTATGCTACATTCATGTTACAGATTACATCTTTGAATTAATGTTATTTGAGATATTTCAGTTTAATATTGCTTTCTCTTATTTACATTATTGTTATTTCCATCTGAAGACATTTTTATTCCAGTAAATTTATTTTTCTCTTTTTGGTCTTGGTTAAGAAATCAGTAACTCAGGAGTTATCAAACTCAAACATGATTGATAATTGTTATCTTGTTAGTTAAATTGAACTTCAATAATCCCAATCTTTTCTTAGGAAATAAATAGGATTCGAAGATCAAACCAATTAATCCCTTGACCTTCCTTTATCTTAGTAAAGGTTAACAAAGTGGAATTAAGATTCAATTCTCATCATCATTGATAAGGATAGCTAGGATAGGACCTCTAATTTCTCATACCTTGCCAAAAGTTTATTTATAGTCATTTATTTATTTTACTTGCCATTTAATTTACATGTTCTTCATTTACTTTAATTGCTGATTAAACTATTCACTCCTCATTCTCAAACCCCAATTTACAGTCTCCATAACCAATAATAAGAACATACTTCCCTACAGTTCCTTGAGAAGACGACCCGAGGTTTGAATACTTCGGTTATCAATTTATTTAGGGGTTTGTTACTTGTGACAACAAAACATTTGTACGAAGAGATTTCTGTTGGTTTAGAGACTATATCTACAACGCGACTATTTTTATGAAATTCTTTACTGGCAAAAATCTCGACGTCACACCCTGTCCGCAACATCTTCTTCCAAGGTGTCTGAAACTCTGTCTTAATGCACCTGTTTTGTTTTAATCACTCTACATGATCCATTTACACGTAAAACAAAGGAAAAATAGTAGAAACTCAAATAAAACTAAATAAATGAAAATCAAGGTTAAAAAAATCAAGCTTAAGGATACCAAAACATCAGGTTGCCTCCTGACAGGTGCTTTTTTACCGTCACTAGCTTGACGGTCTGGTAAGTTAGCAGATAAGTGGACCTTTGGTGATCAATCTCACCTCCAAGATAGTGCTTGAACCTCTGGCCATTCACTGTAAACCTTCTGTCAGAATTCTCTTTCTGAATTTCCACATGACCATACGGTGATACTCTAGTTACCATAAACGGTCCTGACCACCGGGATTTCAGTTTTCTAGAAAAGAGCTTGACCCTTGAATTGAACAAAAGCACTTTATGACCTAGCTCAAAGACTCTGATGGCAATTTTCTTGTCATGCCATATCTTGGTTCTCTCCTTATAGAGCTTGGCATTCTCATAGGCAAAATACCTGAATTCATCAAGCTCATTTAACTGAAGCATCCGCTTTATTCCTGCAGCTTGGGGATCAAAGTTTAGAAACTTGATCGCCCAGTATGCTCTATGCTCCAGCTCAACTGGCAAGTAACAGGCTTTACCATATTCCAACTGATAAGGGGACATGCTAATAGGAGTCTTGTATGCTGTCTGGTATGCCTAGAGAGCGTCATCAAGCTTTCTAGACCAATCCTTTCTTGAAATGCTTATGGTCTTCTCTAGAATCCTCTTAAGTTCTCTATTAGAGACCTCAACCTATCCACTTGTCTGAGGTTTATAAGGGGTTGCCATTTTATGATAGACTCCATATCTCTACAGAAGTGAGTCCAGCTGTCTATTGCAGAAGTGACTTCCACCATCACTAATGAGTGTCCTTGGGACGCCAAACCGACTGAAAATATATCTCTAGAGAAAGCTCATCACCACTTTAGCATCATTAGTAGGCAAAGCCACAGCCTCCACCCACTTAGACACATAATCAACTACCACTAATATATAAGTGTTGGAGTATGAGGGTAGAAAAAGTCCCATGAAGTCAATATCACACACATCAAACAACTCAATCTCAAGAATCCCCTGCTGTGGCATCTCATGGTTGGTAGGAAAGATTCTTAGCTCTCTGACATCTGTCACTGTTCTTCACAAATACTCTTGAGTCCCGGAAGAGAGTCGGCCAGTAAAATTGCTCTAAAGGACCTTTGTAGCTGTCTGGTACACGAAATTGTGATCATCAACAATGGCGCCAAAGGACTTGGAGCTCTCAAACGTGAATCACACTTTGTCACAATTCCACACAACTAACCAGCAAGTGCACTGGGTCATCCAAGTAATACCTTACGTGAGTAAGGGTCGATCCCACGAAGATTGTCGGCTTGAAGCAAGCTATGGTCATCTTGTAAATCTCAGTCAGGTGGATTCAAATGGTTATGGAGGATTGATAATTAAAAGATGAATAAAACATAAAATAACGTAAAGATAGAGATACTTATGTAATTCATTGGTAGGAATTTCAGATAAGCGTATGAAGATACTTTGTTCCTCTTGAACCTCTGCTTTCCTATTGCCTTCTTCCAATCATTCATACTCCTTTCCATGGCAAGCTTTATGTTGGGCATCACCGTTGTCAATGGCTACTTCCCGTCCTCTCAGTGAAAATGTTCTACGCACGCTGTCACCGCACGGATAATCATCTGTCGGTTCTCGATCATGTTGGAATAGGATCCATTGATCCTTTTGCGTCTGTCACACGCCCAACAATCGCGAGTTTAAAGCTCGTCACAGTCATCCTTTCCCAGATCCTACTCAGAATACCACAGACAAGGTTTAGACATTCCGGATCTCAGGAATGGCCACCAATAATTCTAGCCTATACCACGAAGGTTCCAATCTTAGATTAGAAACCCAAGAGATACACATTCAAGCTTGTTTGCATGTAGAACGGAAGTGGTTGTCAGTCACGTGTTCATAAGTGAGAATGGTGATGAGTGTCACATAATCATCACATTCATCATGTTCTTGGGTGCAAATAAATATCTTGGAGAAGAAATAGACTTGAGTTGAATAGAAAAACAATAGTACTTGTATTAATTCATGAAGAACAGCAGAGCTCCACACCTTAATCTATGGTGTGTAGAAACTCCACCGTTGAAAATACATAAGAACAAAAGGTCTAGGCATGGCCGAATGGCCAGCCTCCCAAAGAGGGTTCAATCATCAAAACATGATTCCAAGATGATCAAAGATGAAAATACAATAGCAAAAGGTCCTATTTATAGAAAACTAGTAGCCTAGGGTTACAGAAATAGGTAATTAATGCAAAAATCTTCTTCTGGGCCCACTTGGTGTGTGCTTGGGCTGAGCATTGAATCTTTCACATGTAGAGACTTTTCTTGGAGTTAAACGCCAGCTTTTGTGCAAGTTTGGGCGTTTAACTCCAGCTTTTGTGCTAGTTCTGGCGTTAAACGCCAAAATTCTTGAGCTGATTTGGAACGCCTATTTGGGCCATCAAATCTTGGGCAAAGTATGGACTATTATATATTGTTGGAAAGCCCAGAATGTCTACCTTCCAACGCAATTGAGAGCGCACCAATTGGGCTTCTGTAGCTCCAGAAAATCCACTTCGAGTGCAGGGAGGTCAGAATCCAACAGCATCTGCAGTCCTTTTTCAGCCTCTGAATAAGATTTTTGCTCAGGTCCCTCAATTTCAGCCAGAAAATACCTGAAATTACAGAAAAACGCACAAACTCATAGTAAAGTCCAGAAAAGTAATTTTTAAATAAAAACATACTAAAAACATACTAAAAATAATGCCAAAAAGCGTATAAATTATCCGCTCATCACAACACCAAACTTAAATTGTTGCTTGTCCCCAAGCAACTGAAAATCATATAGGATAAAAAGAATAGAATATACAATGAATTCCAAAAACATCTATAGGAACTCAGAATTTTGTTTCTCAGTATTAATTAGATGAGCGGGGCTTTTAGCTTTTCGCTTCTGAACAGTTTTGGCACCTCACTTTATCCCTTGAAGTTCAGAATGATTGGCATCTATAGGAACTCAGAATTCAGATAGTGTTATTGATTCTCCTAGTTAAGTATGTTGATTCTTGAACACAGCTACTTTATGAGTCTTGGCCGTGACCCAAAGCATTTTGTTTTCCAGTATTACCACTGGATACATAAATGCTACAGACACATAACTGGGTGAACCTTTTCAGATTGTCACTAGCTTTGCTAGAGTCCCCAATTAGAGGTGTCCAGAGCTCTTAAGCACACTCTTTTTGCTTTTGGACCACGACTTTAACCGCTCAGTCTCAAGTTTTCACTTGACACCTTCACGCCACAAGCACATGGTTAGGGACAGCTTGGTTTAGCCGCTTACGCCAGGATTTTATTCCTGTGGGCCCTCCTATCCACTGATGCTCAAAGCCTTGGATCCTTTTTATTACCCTTGCCTTTTGGTTTAAAGGGCTATTGGCTTTTTTTGCTTGCTTTTTTTTTCTGCAAGCTTTTCACTGCTTTTTCTTGCTTCAAGAATCAATTTTATGATTTTTCAGATTATCAAATAACATTTCTCCTTTTCCATCATTCTTTTAAGAGCCAATAATTTTAACATTCATGAATCAACAATATCAAAAATATGCACTGTTCAAGCATTCATTCAGAAAGACAAAAGTATTGCCACCACATCAGAATAATTAAACTGTTTTAAAATTTGAAATTCATGCACTTCTTTTCCTTTTCAATTAAAAACATTTTTCATTTAAGAAAGGTGATGGAGTCATAGGACATTCATAACTTTAAGACATAGACACTAAGACACTAATGATCATGTAATAAAGACACAAACATAGATAAACATAAGCATAGAAATTCGAAAAACAGGAAAATAAAGAACAAGGAACGGGTCCACCTTAGTGATGGCGGCTTGTTCTTCCTCTTGAAGATCTTATGGAGTGCTTGAGCTCCTCAATGTCTCTTCCTTGCCTTTGTTGCTCCTCTCTCATGACTCTTTGGTCTTCTCTAATTTCATGGAGGAGGATTGAATGCTCTTGGTGCTCCACCCTTAGTTGTCCCATATTGGAACTTAATTCTCCTAGGGAGGTGTTGATTTGCTCCCAATAGTTTTGTGGAGGAAAATGCATCCCTTGAGGCATCTCAGGGATTTCATGATGAGGAATTTCCTCATGCTCTTGTCCATGAGTGGGATCTCTTGTTTGCTCCATCCTTTTCTTAGTGATGGGCTTGTCCTCATCCATGAGGATGTCTCCCTCTATGTCAATTCTTTGGGTCCGGGTTCACACTTTGATCATGGTTCTTGGTGATCCATGCATTGGCATAGAACTCTTGAACCATTGAGATTCCGACTTGTTGAATGAGGTTGGTGAGAACTTCCCAACCTCTTCTTCGAATCTCATGTCGGATCTCTGGATATTCACCCTTTTTGAGCTTAAAAGGGACCTCGGGGATCACCTTCTTCTTGGCCACAACTTCATAGAAGTGGTCTTGATGCACCCTTGAGAGGAATCTCTCCATCTTCCATGACTCGGATGTGGAAGCTTTTGCCTTCCCTTTCCTCTTTCTAGAGGTTTCTCCGGCCTTTGGTGCCATTAATGGTTATGGAAAAATAAAAAAGCTTTAGCTTTTACCACACCAAACTTAGAAGGTTTGCTTGTCCTCAAGCAAAAGAAGAAAGAAGAGAGTAGAAGAAGAAGAAATAGAGGAGATGGAGGGGGCTTAGTGTTTCGGCCAAAGGGGAGAAGTAGTGTGTATGTTGTGTGAAAATGAAGGAGTGAAGATGGGTTTATATAGGAGTGGGGAGGGGGTATGGTTCGGCCATTATGGGTGGGTTTGGGAGGGAAAGTGGTTTGAATTTGAATGGTGAGGTAGGTGGGGTTTTATGAAGGATGGATGTGAGTGGTGAAGAGAATGGTGGGATTTGATAGGTGAGGGGTTTTTGGGGAAGAGGTATTGAGGTGATTGGTGAATGGGTGAAGAAAAGAGAGAGAGGTGGGGTAGGTGGGGATCCTGTGGGATCCACAGATCCTGAGGTGTCAAGGATTTCTCATCCCTGCACCAAGTGGCGTGCAAAATTGCCCCTTTCTGCCAATCCTAGCGTTAAACGCCAGGCTGCTGCCCATTTCTGGCATTTAATGCCAGCTTCTTGCTCATTCCTGGCGTTAAACGCCAGTCTGGTGCCCATTTAGGGTTTAGGGTTTAGAGTTTGACTGTGGGGGCTCTATTTGACTCTGTATTGAGAGAAGCTCTTCATGCTTCCTCTCCATGGTTACAGAGGGACATCCTTGAGCTTTAAACACAAGGGAGTCTTCATTCACTTGAATGATCAATTCTCCTCTGTCAACATCAATCACAGCTTTTTCTGTGGCTAGGAAGGGTCTGCCAAGGATGATGGATTCATCCACACACTTCCCAGTCTCTAGGATTATGAAATCAGCAGGGATGTAGTGGTCTTCAACCTTTACCAAGACATCTTCTACAAGTCCATAAGCTTGTTTCTTTGAATTGTCTGCCATCTCCAGTGAGATTCTTGCAGCTTGTACCTCAATGATCCCTAGCTTCTCCATTACAGAGAGAGGCATGAGGTTTATGCTTGACCCTAGGTCACACAGAGCCTTCTCAAAGGTCATGGTGCCTATGGCACAAGGTATTGAGAACTTTCCAGGATCTTGTCTCTTCAGAGGTAATCTCTGCCTAGTCAAGTCATCCAGTTCTTTGATGAGCAAGGGGGGTTCATCCTCCCAAGTCTCATTACCAAATAACTTGGCATTTAGCTTCATGATTGCTCCAAAATACTTAGCAACTTGCTCTTTAGTAACATCTTCATCCTCTTCAGAGGAAGAATACTCATCAGAGCTCATGAATGACAAAAGTAAATTCAATTGAATCTCTATAGTCTCAGTGTGAGCCTCAGATTCCCTTGGTTCCTCATTAGGGAACTCCTTGGAGGCCAGTGGACGTCCATTGAGGTCTTCCTCAGTGGAAATCACTGCCTCTTCCTCCTCTCCAGGTTTGGCCATGTGAGACATATTTATGGCCTTGCACTCTCTCTTTGGATTCTCTTCTGTATTGCTTGGGAGAGTACTAGGAGGGGGTTCAGTAACTTTCTTACTCAGCTGGCCCACTTGTGCCTCCAAATTTCTAATGAAGGACCTTGTTTCAGTCATAAAACTTTGAGTAGTTTTAATTAGATCAGAAACTATAGTTGCTAAGTCAGAGTGGCTCTACTTAGAATTCTCTGTCTGTTGCTGAGAAGATGATGGAAAAGGCTTGCTATTGCTAAACCTGTTTCTTCCACCATCATTGTTGTTGAAACCTTATTGAGGTCTCTGTTGATCCTTCCATGAGAGATTTGGATGATTTCTCCATGAAGGATTATAGGTATTTTTATAGGATTCTCCCATGTAATTCACGTCTTCCATTGCAGGGTTCTCAGGGTCATAAGCTTCTTCTTCAGAGGAAGCTTCTTTAGTACTGCCTGTTACTGCTTGTATTCCAGACAGACTCTGAGAGATCATATTAACTTGTTGAGATAATATCTTGTTCTGAGCCAATATGGCATTCAGAGTATCAATCTCAAGAACTTCTTTCTTCTGATTTGTCCCATTATTCACAGGATTCCTTTCAGAAGTGTACATAAATTGGTTATTTGCAACCATTTCAATGAGTTCTTGAGCTTCTTCAGGCATCTTCTTCAGATGAAGAGATCCTCCAGTAGAGCTATCCAATGATATCTTGGATAGTTCAGACAGACCATCATAGAATATACCTATGATGCTCCATTCTGAAAGCATGTCAGAGGACACCTTCTGATCAATTGCTTGTATCTTTCCCAAGCTTCATAGAGGGATTCACCTTCCTTCTGTCAAGCTCAAATTTGTTTGCTCCAATGGCAGGGATTGAGATGCTTCTCCCATAGAAGTCGGGAGTAGGTGTAGTAAAGTCACCAAGCACCTTCCTTGCATTGTTGGCATTGTTCTTTTCGGTTGCCATGATTTCTTCCTCCTTGAAGAGCTCTGTTAGGCCCTCTACAGAGATTTGTACTTTAGCTTCTCTTAGCTTTCTCTTCAAGGTCCTTTCAGGTTCAGGATCAGCTTCAACAAGAATGCCTTTGTCCTTACTCCTGCTCATATGAAAGAGAAGAGAACAAGAAAGTATGGAATCCTCTATGTCACAGTATAGAGATTCCTTGAGGCGTCAGAGGAAAAGAAGAATAGAAGGAGGAGGTAGAGAGAGTATGTGAATTTTTCTTTAAGTAGCTCCTTGAGGTATGTGAATTGGCGATTGTTACGGCAATCTCGTAGCTTCGCTTTGTGTTCCTGCCGATCCAACCTTTCAAGTATCTGATGGAGCAGTTGATTTGTTGTAGGTGCTTGTGGTGTTGAAGGAGGAATATCTTCAGCTGGTTCAGTAGGCTGGCTTGTAGTGGCTACTGAAGGTCTGAGATATTTCCCATTAGGGACGTACTGATCATCCCGTGGAAGCATGGCTTTGGTGTCTCCGGCTCTGTAGGAGACTCCGGATGTTGAGACAAGATCTGAAACCAAGGCGGAAAAAGGTAAGTTGCCCGTAATTTGTACGTGTCCCATGGCCTTCCGGATGTGTCTTGGTAGGTTCAGAGGTTGGTCTGTAAGGATGCACCATACTAGAACGGCCATGTCTACAGTGAAGGAGGACTCGTGAGTGCTCAGAAATACGTAATGGGACATAATCTGTGCCCATACACGAGCCTCCAAGGTGAGTGCGGAAGCCGATATTCCCTTAGGACGGGAACGATGGTATCCGTAGATCCATCTGCTGCCAGGTAGTGCGATAACTCTGAGAACAGTGTCCCAGTCAAATTGGTACATCTGTCGCTTGAGTGTGGCTTCTAGAAATGCGTCCAGTCCTTCTGGAGTAGGGGGAAGATCTAAAGCTCGTTGAATGGCCTCTTCTGTGATGGAGACTTACTTCTGGCGGACATAGACAGACTGCAGGGTCGGTAGGTAGAAGTTGGAGTAGAACTCGACTACCCAAGAAAGATTAACCTGCCGTGGCTATCTCTGGAGGAAACCCCATTATCTTCGTGCAATTTTCAGCTCAACAAAATCAGTAATGTGGTTTGGGAGGATAAGAAGGTATTCGTTGTTGTAACTCCTTTCTACCAGGATGGAGAACATCTGCTCACAGTAGCTTGGGAAATCGCGTAGTGTCCTTTGCTGGGAAGGCTTTCTCTTTATCATCAACCTTTATAATCCTCTTAATTCTTTTTGTTGAGGATTTAACTGCAGTTGAAGAAGGCTCTGCCACTAATGCTCGTTTTGTTCCTCTCCTTGCTGTTGATTTGGAAGCAGCTTTCTTCTTGCCTTTCTTGGTGGCCATCTTAAAAGGGAGAAAAGAGAAAGTATGTCAAAATGTTAAGGGATAGAGCAAGGAAGAGAACGGAAAGGTGGTAATGAATGCACATTAAAAGGTAAATGATGTTAACACATGGTCATGACTACATGTGAAAAATCATAAATGGAAATATAGGAAGTGCATATGATGACAATTAAATGCAAGGTGTTTATTGGCATGCAGGCAAAGGCATGAGTAGCATAGATCAAGCATTCAATGTCCAAGTTAGATTACCAAGCCTTTCAAACTGATAATTTGTTTGTAATGATAATTATATTTAAGTAATAAAATATTAAAAAGGGTTTTGTGAAAAACAGGCATATAGAGTAGTAGATTAAAAGAAATCCAAAAATAGTGTACAATGCCATACCGGCGTTTTCACAAACACATAGCATGCATGAAGAATAAGATATTGAGATTATTAAATTGAACATGCAAGTAACCCCTTTAAAAAGTAAGATATAATTGTCAAACAATTTCTTTAATAAACCACAAGCAAAATATAGAAAACAATGACCCAAATAAATGTCTAACACCAATTAAAAGAAAAAGAAAGAAAAGAAAAACATGGATAATGCAAGTAAAAATAAAAAGAAAAGGAGAAGAAAACATAAATTGAGAAGAAAAATAGAAAATTAAAGAGGGAAGAAGAAAAGAAAAAAAAAACCTTGATAATGATGGTGAGAGAGAGAAAGTAGAAAGTGAGAAAGAAGGAAGGAGAAGAAAGGGGAAGAAAATAATGAGGAGGGAAAAGAAAAAGTAGGATTTGGGGAAGGGAAAGATAAGATATTTGGCAAATTAGGATAAGTTGTGCAGCACAAGCGACACGGACGCATGGGGGACGCGGTCGCGTGACTTGCGCTTAAATTAAGCGACGCGGTCGCGTCGGTCACGTGGACGCGTGACTCGTTTTATGCTACTGGCGCGAGGGCAGCCTCGTGCTCGCACAACTCTCTGTTCAAAACTTATTATTGCCAAAATCCAGGGTGACGCGGTCACGTGGTTGACGCGATCGTGTGAGCGGCCATCATTGGGATATGACGCGGACGCGTGAGCCATGCGTCCGCGTGGTAAGGCTTGTGCGTTCAGCACCAGTCCAGCACCACTCTAGCACAACTTTCGGTCGTGCACCCTTTCTTACGTCGATTTTCAGGTCACGCGTGCGCGTGGGTGACGCGGACGCATGGGAGGCATTATTCCCATGTGACTCTCTGTTCGATTTCTTTGCTTTCTTACTCTCCCGCGATGAGGACGCGTCGGCGACGCTGTCACGTCGCATGCCCCCCTTTTTTTTTATGCAATTGTGTAAATGAAGATGCAAACGAAATGTGCTATTAATGAGAAGAGTTATGGAAAAGGAAAACTAAGAAGAAGGAAAGGAACGATCATACCATGGTGGGTTGTCTCCCACCCAGCACTTTTCTTTAACGTCCTTAAGTTGGACGCTCCACTAGCTCAGTCTTCTGCTGTGAGTGGATCTTCCAAGAGGAAGATTTCTAACTCCTTATTTTTCGTCACCTTCTCACCATGATATAGCTTCAAACGATGTCCATTAACTTTGATGAATTCAGATCTTGAAGGATGACTCAGGTGAAAAACTCCGTATGGATCAACCTTCTCCACTCTATATGGACCTTCCCATCTTGATCTTAACTTGCCTGACATGAGTCTCAGTCTAGAGTTCTAAAGGAGGACAAAGTCCCCAGGTTAGAACTCTCTCCTCTTGATGTGCTTATCATGCACAGCCTTCATCTTTTCCTTGTACAGCCTTGAGTTCTCATAAGCTTCTAGGCGAAGGCTTTCTAATTCTTGCAGTTGCAACTTCCTTTCAGCTCCGGCTTTCTCAAATCCAATGTTGTACTCCTTTACTGCCCAAAAGGCTTTGTGCTCTACCTCAACTGGGAGATGACAGGCCTTTCCATAAACTAAGCAGAAGGGGCTCATCCCAATGGGTGTCTTGTATGCAGTTCTGTATGCCCAGAGTGCATCTTGTAGCCTGGTGCTCCAGTCTCTTCTATTAGGTTTGACTATCTTCTGCAATATACTCTTTATCTCTCTGTTAGACACCTCAGCTTGCCCATTAGTTTGGGGATGGTAGGCTGTTGCCACTTTATGAACTATCCCATACTTCTTCAGTAATCCTGTTAGTCTCCTGTTACAGAAATGGGTGCCTTGATCGCTCACGATTGCTCGTGGTGATCCAAAGCGACAAATAATGTGGTTTCTCACAAAGAAAACAACAGTGTTAGCATCATCAGTGCGGGTAGAAATTGCTTGAAAAAGAAAACTAAGAATAAAGAAAGGAACGATCATACCGTGGTGGGTTTTCTCCCACCTAGCACTTTGCTTTAACGTCCGTAAGTTGGACGCTCCACTAGCTCAGTCTTCTGCTGTGAGTGGATCCTCCAAGAGGAAGATTTCTAACTCCTTGTTTTTCGTCACCTTCTCACCATGATATAGCTTCAAACGATGGCCATTAACTTTGATGAGTTCAGAGCTTGAAGGATGACTTAGGTGAAAAACTCCATACGGCTCAGCCTTCTCTACTCTATATGGACCTTCCCATCTTGATCTCAACTTGCCTGGCATGAGCCTCAGTCTAGATTTGTAAAGGAGGACTAAGTCTCCAGGTTGGAACTCTTTCCTCTTGATGTGCTGATCATGTACAGCCTTCATCTTTTCCTTGTACAGTCTTGAGTTCTCATAGGCTTCCAGGCGAAGGCTTTCCAATTCTTGCAGTTGCAACTTTCTTTCAGCTCCGGCTTTCTTAAATCCCATGTTGCACTCCTTTACTGCTCAAAATGCTTTGTGCTCTACTTCAACTGGGAGGTGACAGGCTTTTCCATAAACTAAGCGGAAGGGACTCATCCCAATGGGTGTCTTGTATGCTGTTCTGTATGCCCAAAGTGCATCTTGTAGCCTGGTGCTCCAGTCTCTTCTATGAGGTTTGACTATCCTCTCCAATATACACTTTACCTCTTTGTTTGACACCTCGGCTTGCCCATTAGTCTGAGGGTGGTAGGTAGTTGCTACTTTATGAATTATCCCATGCTTCTTCAGTAATCCTGTTAGTCTCCTGTTACAAAAATGGGTGCCTTGATCGCTCACGATTGCTCGTGGTGATCCAAAGTGACAAATAATGTGATTTTGTAACAAAGGAAACAACAGTGTTAGCATCATCAGTGTGGGTAGGAATTGCTTCTATCCATTTAGAAACGTAATCTATAGCTAACAATATATAAAAATAACCATTAGAATTTGGAAATGGACCCATGAAGTCGATGCCCCAAACATAAAAAATTTCACAGAAAAGCATAATCTGTTGAGGCATCTCATCCCTCTTGGATATATTACCAAATTTTTGGCATGGGAAACAGGATTTACAAAATTTAGCAGCGTCTTTAAAAAGAGTAGGCCACCAGAATCCACAGTCTAAGATTTTTCTAACTGTTCTTTGAGGACCAAAATGTCCTCCACTCTCAGATGAGTGGCAGGCCTCTAAAATGGACTGGAATTCTGATTGAGGTACACACCTTCTAATTACCTGGTCAGCGCCACATCTCCATAAATATGGGTCATTCCATATATAATATTTAGACTCGCTTTTCAGCTTGTCTCTTTGATGCTTAGTAAAGTTTGGAGGAAAAGTGCGGCTGACTAGATAATTAGCTACAGGTGCATACCAAGGGACTACCTCAGATACTGCTTGCAGGTTATCAAATGGGAAATTATCAGCTATAGGAGTGGAGTCATCTTTAATGTGCTCAAGGCGACTCAAGTGGTCTGGCACTAGATTCTGGTTACCACTCCTATCCTTTATTTCTAAATCAAATTCTTGTAGTAGAAGTATCCAACGTATAAGCCTTGGTTTGGATTCCTTTTTAGCTAATAAATACTTTAGAGTTGCGTGGTCTGAGTACACTACTACTTTAGTACCAAGTAAATAGGCTCAGAATTTATCCAGAGCAAAAACAATAGCAAGAAGCTCTTTCTCGGTAGTAGTGTAATTAGACTGAGCGGCATCTAAAGTCTTAGATGCATAAGCAATTACAAAGGGGTCCTTACCTTCACGCTGAGCCAACGCTGCTCCTACTACATGGTTGGAAGCATCGCACATGATTTCAAATGGCTGGCTCCAGTCTGGTCCTCTCACAATTGGAGCTTGAGTCAGGGTAGTTTTCAGCTTATCAAATGCTTGTTTGCAATCCTTGCTGAACTCAAACTCAATATCTTTCTGCAGTAATCTGGATAAGGGAAGTGCTACCTTACTAAAGTCCTTAATGAATCTCCGATAAAAACCTGCATGGCCAAGGAACGAACAGACTTCCCTCACAGAGGAGGGGTAAGGTAAACTAGAAATAACATCCACCTTTGCTGGATCTACAGAAATGCCAGTATTAGATACAACATGTCCGAGTACAATACCTTGTTTAACCATAAAGTGACATTTTTCAAAATTTAATACAAGGTTTGTATTGACACATCTATCTAATACTCTAGATAAACTATCCAAGCAAAGGCTAAAAGAGTCACCATAAACGCTAAAATCGTCCATAAAAACCTCCATACAGTTCTCAATAAGATCAGAGAAAAGACTCATCATGCACCTTTGGAAAGTAGCTGGTGCATTACACAAGCCAAATGGCATTCTCTTGTAAGCATAAGTTCCAAAAGGACACGTAAAAGTAGTCTTTTCCTGATCTTCAGGAGCTATATGAATATGGAAATAGCCTGTGTAACCATCTAAAAAGCAATAATGTGATTTACCTGACAGGCGATCCAGCATTTGATCAATGAATGGAAGAGGATAGTGATCCTTACGAGTGGCTTGGTTTAAGCGCCTGTAATCAACGCAGACTCTCCATGAGTTCTGCACTCTAGTTGACAGAAGCTCTCTAAGCTCATTTCTTATTGTTGTGATTCCAGACTTCTTGGGCACCACTTGTACTGGGCTGACCCATTTGCTATCTAAGATGGGATAAATGATACTGCTTTAAGTAGCCTGGTCACTTCCTTTTTGACAACCTCTAAGATAGTGGGATTCAGTCTTCTCTGGGGTTGACGAACAGGTCTTGCTCCCTCTTCTAAAAATATTCTGTGCTCACAAACTTGAGGGTTGATGCCTACTATGTCTGCCAAACTCCATCCAATTGCTTTCTTGTGCCTCCTCAGCACACTGAGTAACTGCTCTTCCTGGTGAGAAGTGAGTTCCCGTGCAATGATAACTGGAAACTTCTGCTTGTCCTCAAGGTAAGCATATTTGAGGTGTGGAGGGAGGGGTTTTAATTCTAACTTCTGCTCATGGCCAGACTCTGGATTGTCTGGAGTTGGTGACAATGGTAAAGTACTTTCATTGTCCTCAGAAAGTGTCCCCACACTCGGACCTTGTCCTATGTACTTCTCTTCTAACTCCTCCTGGTGAATTTCAGCTACGGTTTCATCTATGATGTCACACTGGAGGATAGAATGATCTTCTGGAGGGTGCTTCATAACTCCGTTCAGATTGAAGCTTACTACTCGGCCGTCTATTTCAAAAGAGTATGTTCCTAAAAAAGCATCCAATTTGAACTTCGAGGTCTTCAGGAATGGTCTTCCGAGTAGGATTGATGATGGCTTTTCTGAGTCATTTTGGGGCATCTCCAGGATATAAAAATCAATGGGAAATGTGAGCCCCTTAATGCCCACTAATACATCTTCAGCAACTTCAGCCACTGTAATAATGCTTTTATCTGTTAACACAAAACGAGCTGCCGACCTTTTTAAAGGAGGGAGCCTCAAAATATCATATATAGACAAAGGCATTATACTTACACATGCTCCTAAATCACACATGCAGTCAGAAAATACCATACCACCAATAGTACAATTAACCATACATGGACTTGGATCACTACACTTTTCAGGTATACCCCCCATTAAAGCAGATATAGAACTACCTAAAGGAATAGTTTTTAATTCATTAATTTTGTCTTTATGTATGCATAAATCTTTTAGAAACTTTGCGTATTTAGGTACCTGTTGAATAACATCAAAAAGGGGAACAGTTACCTCAACCTTTTTGAATATTTCTACCATTTTGGGATCAGGTTTCAACTGTTTCCTGGGCTTCCTTGCAAATTGTGGAAATGGAATAGGAATGGCGTTTTCTACAGTGTCTACGCCCTTTGGTGCTTCTTCCTGTGATTGAGCTTCTGCTTCTTCAGCCATGTCCTGTATATCTTCTTCCTCCTCAACATCTTCTATTTCCACTACCTCTTCAGCTGAGGCGTGTTCTAGTGGCTTGGCTCTTCCTGATTCCTCTCTTGCAATGTGATTCCGGAGCTTAGGGTGATGGCATTAATGCCACCCTTTGCATTAGGTAATGGTTGAGAGGGGATTCCACTGGAGCTCAAAGGCTGGTTATTGGAGTTATTCATTGATCCAATCTGTGAGACAAGAGCTTGCAAGGTAGAGTTCAGACCATTTAGAGTAGAAGTAAGGTTGTTTTCCATGGCCTGTTGTCTCCGATCAATAGATTGTAGTAACTCATCATTAGGAGATGAAGAAGGACAAGTGATCTGAGAGGTCTGCTGTTGGTTGTGCTGTGATCCTCAGAATTACCTCAGGTGAGGTGCTCTGCAAGGCTGGTTCTGGTTTTGCTGCCTGTTGTTGTTATTATTCCACCTCTGATTTCCCTGATTGTCTCTACCTCCTCTGTTATTGTTGTCCCTCCAGCCCTGGTTAGAATTATCTCTTCAACCTTAGTTCGAATTGTCTTGCCATCCATGGTTGTAGTTACCACCTTGATTGTATCCTTGATTGGGACGGTCATATAAGTTATGAGTGGCTGCCACAGTGTTGTCTTCTTGCTGGAGTTGCAGACATTCATCAGTATAAGAGCTATAATCAGCACAGATTCCGCACACTCTCTGTGGGACTAACTGTTGGCTTTGTTGTGGTGGAGAAGGTTGAGCTTGCTGAACTTGTTGTTGATTCAATTACATCTGCTTCAGTAAGTTGGTCATTTCACAGATACTCTGAGTTAGAGCAGCAGTCTCTCTGCTAGAGGATACTTCTGCAACAGCTTTTGAACGGCCTTGTTTCTGCCTGTAATTCCGAGTAGATTCAGCTAAGTCGTTGATCAATTGCCATGCCTCATCAGTGGTCTTGTACTTTTTCATAGACCCATTGCTAGCACTTTTCAATGTGGTCTTATCTTGGGGCCTCATGCCCTGTGTGACGTAGCCGAGCAACACTATCTTGTCAATCATATAGTGGGGACATGCTTCCAGGAGATTGTTGAAGCGCTCCCAATATTCATAGAGAGTCTCGGTTTTGTCCTGAACAATCATGGAAATGTCTTTCCTCAGTTTATCAGTAACTTCAGCTGGAAAGAATTTTTCCAAAAATTCTCTTCTAAGCGTATCCCAGTCAGAAACAGTTGCTGCGGGTTGAGTGTAGTACCACTCTCTTGCTTTTCCCTCAAGAGAGAACGAGAAAGCTTTCAACAGAATAGAAGTTTTATCTGTACCATCATGCCTGACAGTAGAACAGGCTTCTTGAAAATCTCTCAGGTGCTTGATAGGCTCTTGAGCAAGTAAGCTATGAAACTAGGCATTAAATTGAGCAGTGCAGTCTTTATTTCAAAGTCTGTAGCCACTGCTGGGTGATGCACTTGAAACAGTTGTATTGTAAAATCAGGGGCTCCAGCCTCCTGGATAGTAATTTTCCTAGGTGCTTCCATGTCACCTGCACGTAAATCAACCGAATCAGCAGAAAGGGAGCTTGTTTCTTCCTCAAGTGACGTTTCAGATTTGCCCTCGGAGAGGACTAACCGACGCCGAGCTTGCCTTATTCGTGAGATAGTTCTTTCAATCTCAGGATCAAATACTGGCAAGCTTGGATCAGGAAGTGAACACGTCATTTAACGAAAGAAACATGTAGCTTATAGTAGCAAAAATAAAATAAAATGCAAATAAATAAATTCCAATCAATAACTTAGCACTCTATTGCAACTCTCCAGCAATGGCGCCAAAAATTGACGTGGCGGAAATCGGCGAGTTAAGAAATGGTAATAAGAGATATGTTGCAAGTACAGTCCTTAACCAACCGAAAATCTGCTTATCAATTTAGAAAGGTTGTCACAAAATTAAAATTAAAATACTGGGAGTATGAATCCCAGGTCGTCTCCCAACGAGTTGCAGAAATGTGTGCTATTTTATTAATCAGATGTCTTCTAAAATGGTTTGAGTTGATAAACAGGAAATTAAATCAGAGAAATTATGTAACTTTAATAAAAACCTTGATTGGGAGTAGATTAGTTGGAAGCCCTATTCTTGTTGGAGTACTCTCAAGATTAATTGATAATTGAAGGTTGTTCTGCTTAGTTATCCCATACTAGGTAGAGGAAATTCAAGCAAGTTGGAAAGCTATTTCTATTCACAAGTTCCAATCCTCCCCCTTGGAAAGGATTAGTGTCAGTGACTAGAGGACAATCCAACAATAAACCCAATTATAATTTTTCTCTTGAGCATTCCAACTCAAGGTCCTCCTTTCAATCAACTCCCAATCAAGTTATGGAACTACTCACTCATTATGAATGTAAATTTCATAACGTAAAAAAGGGGAATAAAGAAAGACATGATAAATAATAATTAAAAAGATCAATTAAAAATAAAAATAGTTCTTGTATTAATAAATTCTAAAAATAATCCAATAATAATTCTGAATAAATTGAGGACATGGAAGAGTAAGAGACAAGTAAGGAAACAAACTAAAATGATGAAGTCTTGGCGGAGGTAATAACTCTTCTCAATATCCCAATCCAAAAAGCAATCAAATCAAAATCCTAGAGGAGAAGAAAAATCAGATCTAAAACTAAAATTATATGGAATGAATGTTGTTCTTGGTCTCTGCATGTTCCCTGGCTCTAATCTGCTTTTCTGGGCCAAAAACTGGGTCAAAACAGGGCCCAAAATCGCCTCCAGTGAATTCTGCAGATTCTACAGATCGCGCATGTCACGCGATCGCGTCATCTAGGCGTTCGCGTCATCCAGCGTTTTGCCTTGCCACGCGTGCGCGTCGTCCACGCCTTCGCGTCACTTGTGCAGTTTCCAATCCGCGCGGTCGCGTGAGCCATGCGTCCGCGTCACTTCTCGCTGGTCATCTCCTTAATTTCTTGTGTTCCTTCTATTTTTGCAGGCTTCCTTTCTAATCTCCAAGTCATTTATGCCCTATAAAGCCTGAAACACTCAACACATAGATCACAGCATCGAATGGAATAAAGGAGAATTAAAATACAAAGTTAAAAGTCTCTAGGAAGCAAGTTTTCAACCATAAAGCCTTTTTAGGAAGGAATTATAAATGCATGCTTATTTAATGAATAAGTGGGTAAAGATTTGATAAAACTATACAATTAAACACAATATAAACCATAAAATAATGGTTTATCAAGCACCCATCTGATTAATCATGGTTTAGAATCCTGTTTGGTTAGAAGGTACTTCAAAGCAGCATGATCAGTATAAATAATAACCTTAGAACCAATTAAATAGGACCTAAACATATCAACAGTATACACAACAGCTAGTAATTCTTTTTTTTGTAGTTGTGTAATTCTTTTGAGTATCATTTAATACGTGACTAGCATAGTAAATAACATGTATAAGCTTGCCTTGCCTCTGTCCTAAAATAGCTCCTATAGCATAGTCACTAGCATCACACATTAATTCAAATGGTAAGTCCCATTCAGAAGGAGCTATGATGGGAGCAGAGGTGAGGTTTGCCTTCAGAGTTTCAAAGGTATACAGACAATCAACATCAAATATAAAAAGAACATCAGCAACCAATAGGTTGCTCAATGGTTTAGAAATTTTAGAAAAATCCATTATAAATCTTCTGTAAAATCCTACATGAACTAAGAAACTTCTGACTGCCTTAACATTAGTTGGTGGTGGTAATTTTTCAATTACCTCCACCTTTGCTCTATCAACCTCAATTCCCAATTTAAAACAAGGTTTAATTCTTGGCACCATTTCAAAACTGGAGATAAATGCTTAAGACAGGATTCAAAAGAGTTACCAAAAATAGAAAAATCATCCATAAATACCTCAATAAACTTTTTAACTATATAAAAAAATTGAAAGCATACACCTTTGAAAAGTTGATGGGGCATTACAGAGTCCAAACGGCATTCTCCGGTAAGCAAATACTCCAAAAGGACATGTGAATTCTGTCTTTTCTTGATCTTGAAGGTCCACTACAATTTGATTATATCCAAAATATCCATCTAGAAAACAATAAAAAGCATGACCAGCTAACCTCTCAAGCATCTGATCAATGAAAGGCAAGGGGAAGTGATCATTCCTTGTAGCAGTGTTGAGCTTTCTGTAGTCAATGCACATTCGCCATCCTATGACGGTCCTTGTGGGAATTAGCTCATTCTTTTCATTCTTGATCACTGTCATTCCTCCTTTCTTGGGAACTACCTGCACAGGACTCACCCAAGGGCTGTCAGAAATAGGGTATATAATGCCAGTTTCCCATAGTTTTATTACCTCTTTTTGGACCACCTCTTTCATAGTTGGATTTAGTCTCCTTTGTGGTTGCTCAACTGGTTTACCATCATCTTCAAGAAGGATCTTGTGCATACACTTGGTTGGACAAATCCCCTTTAAATCACCAATGGTCCACCCAAGAGCTATTTTATGACTCTTGAGCACTGTAATCAGTGCCTCTTCCTCCTCAGGCTTCAAGAAATAGCTAATAATCACTGGATATGAATCATTTTTACCTTGGAACACATATTTCAAAGAAGGAGGCAAGGGCTTTAGCTCAAGCTTAGAGACTTCTCCCTCTGTATTAGGCGTGCTCATCATGTCCTTCTGAGGTGGTGAATCATCAATCTCAGGCAAATCATCCTCAGAGAGAGGATCCAGAATATCATCAAGTACCTCAGCTTCTAGTACCTCTTGAACAAGTGGTTCAACAACATCAAATCTCATACACCCCTCAGAATCATTAGGGTGTTTAATAGCTTCAAACACATTAAGAACCACATGTTCTTCATTGACCCTCAGGGTTAATTCACCTTTTTACACATCAATCAGAGCTCTACCTGTAGCTAAAAAGGGTCTACCAAGAATAATAAAGGACTTTTTATCCTCTTCCATATCCAATATGACAAAATCAGCAGGAAAAATAAATAGACCCACTTTCACAAGTAAATCTTCAACAACCCCCACAAGAATTTTAATAAAAAGATCAGTAAGTTGAAGAGAATTATGAGTGTGTTTTACCTCATCAATTTGGAACTTTTTCATCACTGAAAGTGGCATGAGGTTGATGCTAGCTCCAAGATCAGACAAAGCTCTCTGAATAGTGACATCTCCAACAGTGCAAGGAATTACAAAGCTTCCTGGGTCCTACATCTTCTCAGAAAGGTTATGTTGAATAATAGCCCTGCATTCCTTTGTCAACACCACTGTCTCATTTTCCTTCCAACTCCTCTTGTTAGTCAACAGTTCTTTCATGAATTTAGCATAGAGAGGCATTTGCTCAAGAGCCTCAGCAAAAGGAATGTTGATTTGAAGCTTCTTAAAGACTTCTAAAAATATGGAAAATTGCTTGTCTTTGGAAGCCTTCTGAAACCTCTGAGGGTATGGCATTTTAAGCTTATACTCAGGAGCCCTAGGCAATGTAGGATGAGTGTCAAGAGAGACTGGGAAGGGGTTGTCTACACGCCTAGGAAGGACGTGCTCTACCTCCTTCTTCTTCTCCTCTGGAGCTTCTTTTTCAACTAGCTCCTCATTGACCTTGGTCTCAAAACTAGCCACCTTACCACTTCTCAATTGAATAGCCTTGCAGTCTTCGCTTGGATTTACTACTGTATCACCAGAAAGGGTATTAAGAGGCCTCTCAGGTACTTGCTTGCTCAACTGGCCTACTTGCACTTCCAAGTTCCTGAGTGAAGCTCTAGTCTCCTGCATAAAACTTACCAGTAGTGCTTCCAAATCAGTGTTCTTCTATGGTTGAGAATTTGCTTGCTGAGGTGGTTATTGTTGAGATGACTGAAACTGGTAGTTATTAAAATTATTCTGTTGAAAGTGTAAGAACCAGAGTTTTTCACGTAAAATCGTTTTAATAAAAATCATAATTTTAGTGCTTAGAATAGACTCAAAATTTAGAAGTTTTAATTTGAAAATATAAAGGTAAAATTTGATTTCAATGATTTTTTTTTTGAGTTGGAAAATGTATCTTTTTAAAAAGTTTTTGTAAAAATGCATACTGGCGCTTAAGCTGGCAATACCGGCTCTAGTCTGTCAAGTACCGTGTATTTTGGAAAATAATATTTTTAAAAATTGATTTACTATTTTAAAAGGACAAAAAAAATAATTTAGAATTGAAAATCGGGCGCTAATCTTAAAGGTTTTGGCCCAAAGTGGGTCAAACGGACCTAAAATGCTAACGGGTTGGACTGGGCCCAAACCGGGCCCAAGACCCAACATATATAAGAGAGTTAAATGAGCTTTGAGCTCATTTTCCAGCCCAAAGAGAGAGAGAAAGGCGCGGTTTGAGAGAAGAGAGGAGAAAAGGAGATGTCACTATTCACATCCACCTTCCGGGAGCCATAACTTGAGCTACGAACTCCGATTGACGAGTCATTTATGGCTACGCGAAGCTCTCATCGAGCTCTTCACTTCTATCTAAGAAAATCTGGTAAGAAATCGTGTCTCAAGCTCCAGTTTTCAGCCCTAGAATTCTATATTTTTGGGGTTATAGTTTTGAGTAGATTTTGTGGTTTTGCATGTTTAGGTGATCTCTAGTAGCGGGTAATTATTGGGTTTTACCCCTAATCTCGTTGGGTAAGGTAAGGTTTCACTAAACCCTTGTGTTTAGATGTTTTGTGTACCTTTGATTTTGATTTTGATATATATATATATATATGATGTTAGTTTGGGCTTTGGTGGCTTGTTGGTGAGTTGAAAGCTTGTTGGACTCCAATCTTTGTGCGGTGTGCATTTTGGGAGTGGCCAGAATTCAGATTTTGACACCAGACTTTGAATGATCATAACTTCCTCTGCAAAATCCATTTCTTATAAAATTTATATCCATTTAAAGATTTTTCAATGAACTTTAATTTAAAGCAAATTTCAACAAATTTTGAAAATTGAGGCTCAAGTTATGATCCGTCAAAGTTCACCAAAAATCTGTTTTTACCAAAAAGCTCAAAACCTCAATTTTAACCAACTCTCAATTCAAAACCAAATTAGAACCTGTTCAATCATCATAAAAACACTACCACACATAACCTCTTACTATTTCATATCCTTCTCCTCAATTTCACACCTAAATTACTCAACCATTACACCATATATTACTACCAACCCATAATTTCCAATTCAATCATAAATCCACACTCATAATCATCACCAACCAACAACAACCTCAACAACCAAAACAAATCCTCACCAATTCCAATAATCATGACTAAACAATATCTAACATTAACCAAATCCATCATATAACTCATCAACACCAATAATTCTCAACAATCATCATCAACCATAATAACCAACAATCAAAATCATCATCAACATCGTGCATGCTGTAGAATTTGTGATTTCTGGTTTGTGTGCGCATGCACAGCCTTGTGCGTATACACACACATGGGAAGGCTTACTGATGGGAGCGCTAGCATACCCTGTGCGCACACATAACCAACAAAGTTCTGCAAGCTGTGCGCACGCACACGTTGGAAGGTACACTCTGTTGAGGGCGTTCGTACACCTTGTGCGGATGAACAGAGTTAAAAATTTTACTACCTGTGTGTACGTACACCTCTATGCGTACGCACACATTTGAAAACTTTCCTGGGCATGCACACGCACACCCCTGTGCATACGCACATGCCCTATTTTTCAACTAAAATATTGTTTTTAACTGTTTCACCTTCCCAACAAGCTTGTAAACTTCTGTGACACCTATTTAAGACTTTTTGGCTTGTTTTCAGATTGTTAAAACATAGAGGAAGCCTTGGGTAGAATTATTTGGGTATTACCTTGAAAAGTTAGAGAACGGAGGTTTAGGTTTCTGGTGTATTGAGGATGAGTTTAGTTGAGAAAGAAGGAATAGTAGTGAACTTGGTGATTATTGACAACGAATTGAAAAACTCAGGAACTAATGAGTCCGGAATAAAAATTATGAACGATTATGGTTGATGGAGTGAGTATGAGTGGAAGTGTGCTATGAGGAGTGGCCTCTGAGATTGAATCTGTGATTACGATATGCATTATTCTCTGTCGTAGGGGCTGTGGCAGTCTCCCTCCTACATTCGGATGTGAGGCTTGAAGCTGGGCTTCTCACTCATATTTATAGCTCAAAAGGAAGGTGGTAGGGCACTATCCCTCAGAATATTTCCCTCTGAAAGGAGAAGGTGGTAGGGCACTCATCCCTCGTAATTTTTCTTCCTGAGCATGGGTTTCTCTCTGGTTGCAAGGTGGTAGGGCACTAACCCACGGAATCATGTGGCATCCAGAGGAAGGTGGTAGGTGATGACTTGCATCATCTACCTCTTTCTCCTATCTAAAAGGACCATAAAAAGAGTGTAATCTCATTCAATCAATGCAATTTCATGAGTTAAATGGTGAATATTATGGTACATTTTTTTGAAATGAGTTTTTGTTGAATTTCAGGTGAAAAGAGCAATAAAAGAAGAAGGAAGCAAGAAAGAGAAGCTGGGAGTGTGAGCTGGGCGTGCCACTTGGTACAAACGCCACCAAATTGTATGAGCGTGGCACGCCAGCCAAAGGACGTGGCACGCCAGTTATTAAATCTAGAGAAGAAATCCATGGAGCTTTCAATGGGCGTGGCACACTGGCACGCCAAGGCCAGGCGTGGCACGCCAGTTATAAACTCCAGAGAAGGGACAATGAGCTTTAGTATGGGCGTGGCACGCCAAGGCCAGGCGTGGCACGCTAACCATAAATTCCAAAGAGCATTCTTGAAGTTCCATAAGGGGCCACGCCAACTCCACCATCTACAATGGGCGTGCCACTTGAGGTCGAAGGCGTGGCACGCCAATGCATTTGAGCAGAGGAGCATGGAGGAAGCACCAACAAGGACGTGCCACTTGAGACTTAAGGCATGGCACGCCAAGTCAAGAGTGGATGGGTGTGCCACTTGGGTTCTAGGCGTGGCACGCCAAGGCTTGAAGAGACTCAATACCATAATAGGCCTGCCACTTGAGATCGAAGGCGTGGCACGCCAGTTCATTAGTCCAGAGAGGAAGAATGCAGCTTCTACAAGGGGGCGTGCCACTTGAGATCGAAGGCGTGGTACGCCAGCACAAGCCTCCATGGTAAGAGATGAATGGGCGTGCCATTTTGGACTTTAGGCGTGGCACGCCAGGTGATGAGCGGATAATTTATACGCTTTTTGGCATTGTTTTTAGGTAGTTTTTAGTATGTTTTAGTTACTTTTTATTATATTTTTATTAGTTTTTATGCAAAAATCACATTTCTAGAATTTACTATGAGTTTGTGTGTTTTTCTGTAATTTCAGGTATTTTCTGGCTGAAATTGAGGGATCTGAGCAAAAATCTGATTCAGAGGCTGATAAAGGACTGCAGATGCTGCTGGATTCTGACCTCCCTGCACCCAAATGCATTTTTCTGGAGCTACAGAAGTCCAATTAGTGCGTTCTCAATTAGGCTGGAAATCTAACATCTTGGGCTTTCCAGCAATGATTAATAGTTCATACTTTGCCCGAGATTTGATGGACCAAATTGGCGTTCAACAGAGATCCTTTTTTGGCGTAAAATGCAGGAACTGGCACCAGAACTGGAGTTAAACACCCAAACTGGCATCGAAGCTGGCGTTTAACTCTAGAAAAGGCCTAGCACGTGTAAAGCTCAATGCTCAGCCCAAGCACACACTAAGTGGGCCCCAGAAGTGGATTTCTGCACTATCTGCACTTAGTTACTTATTTTCTGTAATCCTTAGTAACTAGTTTAGTATAAATAGCACTTTTTACTATTGTATTCGTATCATCTTATGCCATTTTTCACATTTGGAGGCTAGCCACACGGCCATGCCAAGACATTTTTCTCTTATGTATTTTCTACGGTGGAGTTTCTACACCTCATAGATTAAGGTGCGGAGCTCTACTGTTCTTCATGAATTAATGAAAGTACTATTGTTTCTCTTTCAATTCACGCATGTCTCTTCTCCAAGATATACTCTCGTTCTTAATTCAGTTAAGTCAGAATGAAGGAGTGACCCGTGACAATCACCCACTATCTTCATTACTCGCTTAGCCAAGATCCGCGTGCCTAACAACCACAAGCGGTCTATATGATGTTCAACGTAGTCATTGGACAACAGCTGGAGTATAATCTCTTAGGCCTCTGGTTTGTGACTTTTACTTACATCTCCTGGCAATAGAGCAGTCAAACTCATAGAGATTAGAACCTTTATGGTAAAGGCTAGAACAAACGAGCTTCAAATTCACGAATGTTGGGCGCAGTGACAGTGTGCAAAAGGATAGAAAGATCCTATTCCGACACAAGTGAGAACCAACAGATGATTAGCCGTGCGGTAGCTGTGCCTAGTATTCTTCATCCAAGACGAGAGATCCGACAGATAATTAGCTGTACAGAAGCCGTGCCTGGACCATTTTTACTGAGAGGACGGATGGTAGCCATTAACAACGGTGATCCACCAACATACAGCTTGCCATGGAAGGGAGCACGCATGATTGGATGAAGACAATAGGAAAGCAGAGGTTCAGAAGCAACAAAGCATCTCCAAACGCTTATCTGAAATTCCTACCAATGAATTACATAAGTATCTTTCTTTTAATTTACGTTTTATTTATCTTTCAATTATCAAAACTCATAACCAATTGAATCCGCCTGACTAAGGTTTACAGGATGACCATAGCTTGCTTCAAGCCGGCAATCTTCGTGGGATCGATCCTTACTCGCGTAAAGTTTTATTACTTGGATGACCCAGTGCACTTGCTGGTTAGTTGTACTGGAGTTGTGAAAAGTGTGATCACAATTCCATGCACCAAGTTTTTGGCGCCGTTGTCGAGGATTATTCGAGTTTAGACAACTGACGGTTCATCTTATTGCTTAGATTAGGTAACCTTCTTTCTTGTTTCAACCTTTATTTTCTTTTCAAAAAGTTTTTAAAAATATTTCAAAAAAAAAGGTTTTCGAAAAAAATGTTCTTCAAAAATTTTAAGAATGAATTCCACCTTAGAGCTCCATGATGATATGTTGAAGCTTGGCTGGCTATTAAGCCATGTATAATCTTCCGGACCGAAGCTTTCACTTATCATTGCAACTATTGGAGGAGCCTTTGGATTCTCATTTATAATTCTGTGCTAAAGATTGGCTGGCCATTTGGCCATGTCTAATTCTTTTGGACCGAAGCTGTAGACTAACATTGCATGAATCCTGGAATTTTTATTAAAAATTTTGAATTTCTTTATTTTATTTTTCCAAAATAATTTCGAAAAAATACAAAAAGTTTAACAAAATCATAAAAACCATAAAAAATTTGTGTTTCTTGTTTAAGTCTTGTGTCAAATTTTAAGTTTGGTGTCAACTGTATTTTTTTATTTAATTTTTTTTAATTTTCGAAAATTCATGCATTATGTTCTTCATGATCTTCAAGTTGTTCTTGATGATTTTCTTTGTTTGATCTTTACATTTTCTTGTTTTGTGTCTTTTCTTATTTTTTTCATATGTATTTTCAAATTGTTAGTGTCCCTAGTACAAAAGTTCTTAAGTTTGGTGTCTTGCATGTCTTTCTTTTCTTAAAAATTTTTAAAAATATGTTCCTGATGTTCATCATGATCTTCAAAGTGTTCTTGGTGTTCATCTTGACATTCAAAGTGTTCTTGCATGCATTATTTGTTTTGATCTTAAATTTTTATGTTTTGTTTCATTTTGTTGATTTTCTCTCTCCTCATTAAAAATTCAAAAGTCAAAAAAAATATCTTTTCCTTATTCTTCTCATAATTTTCGAAATTTTGAGTTGACTTGGTCAAAAATTTTTAAAATTTAGTTGTTTCTTGTTAGTCAAGTCAAAAATTTCAATTTAAAAACTTTATCTTTTCAAATCTTTTTCAAAATCAATTCTTTTTCATTTTTTATGATTTTCGAATTTCATTCTTAAAATTTTTCAAAGTCTTTTTCATTTTTCTTTTAATGTTTTCGAAAATTTTAAAACTAATTTTTCAAATTCTTTTTCTTAATTTTATTTCATATTTTCGAAAATCCTTGCTAACAATTAATGTTTTGATTCAAAAATTTCAAGTTTGTTACTTTCTTGTTAAGAAAGGTTCAATCTCTAAATTCTAGAATCATATCTTTTAGTTTCTTGTTAGTCAAGTCATCAACTTTAATTTTAAAAATCAAATCTTTTTAATTTCTTTTTCAATTCTTTTTCAAAATAAATTTCAATCATATCTTTTTAAAATTTTAATTTCAAAATCTTTTTCTAACTTCTTATCTTTTCAAAATTTATTTTCAAATATTTTTCAACTAACTACTTGACTTGTTTGTTTTAATTTTAAAAAGTTTACTATTTCTTATCTTTTTCAAAACCACCTAACTACTTTTCCACTTCTAATTTTCAAAAATCACTAACCACTTTTTCAAAAATCTTTTTAATTAACTAATTGTTTTAGTTTTTAATTTTCTTGTATTTTTTTTCAAATTTTCGAAACTAACTTAATCAATTAAATAAAAATAAAAATATTTTTCTTTTCCCTCTTCTTAAAATTCAAATACTCTCTCTCTCTTCTCTTTCTATTTATTTTATTTATTTACTAACATTTCTCTTCTACTCATCTAATAATTCGAATCCTCTCCCTCTCTGTGTGTTCAAATTCTTCTTATTCTCTCTACCTCATTCTTCTATTCTTCTTTTCCTCTGACACATAAAGAAATTTCTATATTGTGACATAGAGGGTTCCTCTTCTCTCTTTGTTCTCTTCTTTTTCATATGAGCAGGAACAGAAATAAAGATATTCTTGTTGAAGCTGATCCTGAACCTGAAAGGACTCTGAAGAGGAAGCTAAGAGAAGCTAAAGCACAACACTCCAGAGAGGACCTTACAGCAAATTTCAAAAAAGAAGCAGACATGGCAGCCGAACTTGAGAACAATGGTGGAGATGCAAGGAAGATGCTTGGTGACTTTACTGTACCAACTTCCAACTTCTATGGAAGAAGCATCCCAATTCCTGCAATTGGAGCAAACAACTTTGAGCTTAAGCCTCAGTTAGTTTCTCTAATGCAGCAGAATTGCAAGTTTCATGGACTTCCATTGGAAGATCCTCATCAGTTCTTAGATGAATTCTTACAAATTTGTGACACTGTTAAGACCAATGGGGTTGATCTCGAAGTCTACAGACTTATGCTTTTCCCCTTTGCTGTAAGAGACAGGGCTAGGATATGGTTGGACTCACAACCTAGAGAAAGCCTGAACTCTTGGAAAAAGTTGGTCAATGCTTTCTTGGCTAAATTCTTTCCACCTCAAAAGATGAGCAAGCTTAGAGTGAAAGTCCAAACCTTCAGACAGAAGGAAGCTGAGTCCCTCTATGAAGCTTGAGAAAGATACAAGCAATTGATCAGAAGGTGTCCTTCTGACATGCTTTCAGAATGGAGCATCTTAGGTATATTCTATGATGGTCTGTCTGAATTGTCCAAGATGTCATTGGACCACTCTGCTGGTGGATCTCTTCATCTGAAAAAAACACCTGCAGAGCCCAGGAACTCATTAAAATGGTTGCAAATAACCAGTTCATGTATACTTCTGAAAGAAATCCTGTGAATAATGGGATGACTCAGAAGAAAGGAGTTCTTGAGATTGATACTTTGAATGCCATATTGGCTCAGAATAAAATATTGACTCAGCAAGTCAATATGATTTCTCAGAATCTGACTGGAATGCAAGCTGCATCCGGCAATACTAAAGAAGCTTCCTCTGAAGGAGAAGCTTATGACCTTGAGAATCCTGCAATGGAAAAGGTGAATTTACATGGGAGAATCCCATGGAAACACCTATAATGCTTCATGCAGAAATCATCCAAATTTCTCATGGAAGGATCAACAGAAGCCTCAACAAGGCTTCAATAATAATAATGGTGGGAGAAATAGGTTTGGCAATAGCAAGCCTTTTCCATCATCTTCTCAGTAACAGACAGAGAATTCTAAGTAGAGCCTCTCTGACTTAGCAACCATAGTCTCTAATCTATCTAAGACCACTCTCAGTTTTATGACTGAAACAAGGTCCTCCATCAGAAATTTGGAGGCACAAGTGGGTCAGCTGAGTAAAAGAGTTACTGAAATCCCTCATAGTACTCTCCCAAGCAATACAGAAGAGAATCCAAGGAGAGAGTGCAAGGCCATCAATATATCCAAAGTGGCCAAACCTATAAAGGAGGAAGAGGCAGTGATTTACAGTGAGAAAGACCTCAATGGACGTCCACTGACCACTAAGGAGTTTCCTAATGAGGAACCAAAGGAATCTGAGGCTCATACAGAGACCATAGAGATTCCACTGAACTTACTGTTGCCATTTATGAGCTCTGATGAGTATTCTTCCTCTGAAGAGGATGAAAATATTGTTGAAGAGCAAGTTGCTCGATATCTAGGAGCAATCATTAATACCTTGTACCATAGGCACCATGACCTTTGAGAAGGCTCTGTGTGACCTGGGGTCAGGTATAAACCTCATGCCACTCTTTGTAATGGAGAAACTAGGGATCTTTGAGGTACAAGCTGCAAGAATCTCACTAGAGATGGCAGACAAACCAATGAAACAGGCTTATGGACTTATAGAGGATGTCTTAGTGAAGGTTGAAGGCCTTTACATCCCTGCTGACTTCATAATCCTAGACACTGGAAAGGATGAGGATGAATCCATCATCCTTGGAAAACCCTTCCTAGCCACAGCAAGGGCTGTGATTGATGTGGACAGAGGAGAGTTAGTCCTTCAATTGAATGAGGACTACCTTGTGTTTAAGGCTCAAGGATCTTCTTCTGTAAACATAGAGAAGAAGTATGAAAAGCTTCATCCAATTCTCTCCATACAGAGTCAAGCAGAGCCCCCACATTTAAACTCTAAGTTTGGTGTTGGGAGGCTACAATCATGCTCTGAGTATCTCTGAAGCTCTGTAAGAGCTTACTGTCAAGCTATTGACATTAAAGAAGCGCTTATTGGGAGGCAACCCAATCTTATTTATCTATGTTAATTACTTTTTCATTTCATTTTCCACTGTTAGTTTATGTTTTCTTTAGGTTGATGATCATGTGGAGTCACAAAAACAGCTGCAGAATTAAAGTGGAATCAAAAACAGCATCAAAAATAGCACACCCTGGAGGATAGGCTTACTGGCATTTAAACGTCAGTAAGGATAGTAGAATGGGCGTTTAACACCCAGTCTGGCAGTATTCTGGGCGTTAAACGCCAGAATTGGTAGACAGACTGGCGTTTAACACCAGAAAAGGGTGTCTGGCTGGCGTTAAATGCCAGAAAGGGGCATCAGCCTCGTGTTTAACGCCAGGAAAGGCAACAGACTGGCGTTTAAACGCCAGAAAGGGCTGTCCAGGGGCGTTTAAATGCCAGAAAGGTGCAGGGACCAAAATTTCTTGACACCTCAGGATCTGTGGATCCCATAGGATCCCCACCTACCCCAACTCACTCTCTCTCCTCTTCACACCTTTCCATAACACTCTTCCCCAAATACCCTTGACCAATAACATCAATACCTATTCCCCAAACACCATTCACCTATCAAGTCCTACCCTCTTTTCCATAATCTCTTCACCACTCACATCCATCCACTATTCCCCAAAAACCCATCATAAAAGCCCACCTACCTCACCATTCAAATTCAAAACATATTCCTCCCAAACCCAACCCCTTCTTACACGAATTCCCTCTCTCTCTTACCCTATAAATACCCCTCATTACCACCTTCAATTTCACACATCATAAACACTTAAACCCCCCTTGGCCAAATTCAAAATACCCCTCTATCTCCTCCATTTCTTCTTCTTCTCCTCCTTTCTTTCTTTCTTTGCTCGAGGACGAGCAAACCTTTTAAGTTTGGTGTGGGAAAAAGCTCTGCTTTTTCATTTTTCCATAACCATTAATGGCACCTAAGGCCAGAGAAACCTCTAAAAAGAGGAAAGGAAAGGCAGTTGCTTCCACCTCCGAGTCATGGGAGATGGAGAGATTCATCTCAAAGGTCCATCAAGACCACTTATATGAAGTTGTGACCAAGAAAAGGGTGATCCCCGAGGTCCCCTTCATGCTCAAAAAAAGTGAATATCCGGAGATCCGACATGAAGTTTGGAGAAGAGGTTGGGAAGCTCTCACCAACCCCATCCAACAAGTCAGAATCTTAATGATTCAAGAGTTCTATGCTAATGCATGGATCACTAAGAACCATAATCAAAGTATGAACCCAAACCCAAAGAATTGGCTCATAATGGTTTGAGGGAAATACTTAGATTTCAGTCCAGAAATCATGAGGTTGGCATTCAACTTGCCAATGATGCAAGGAGATCCTCATCCTTTCACTAGAAGGGTCAACTTTGATCAAAGATTGGACCAAGTCCTCACAGACATTTGTGTGGAAGGAGCACAATGGAAGAGAGACTCAAAAGGCAAGCCAGTTCAATTGAGAAGGCCTGACCTCAAACCCGTGGCTAGAGGATGGTTGGAGTTCATCCAACGCTCTATCATTCCTACTAGCAACCGGTCCGAAGTAACTGTGGATCGGGCTATCATGATCCATAGTATCATGATTGGAGAAGAAGTGGAAGTTCATGAGATCATACCTCTAGAACTATACAAGGTGGCTGACAAGCCCTCCACTTTGGCAAGGTTAGCCTTTCCTCATCTCATCTGTCAGCTATGTAATTCCACCGAAATTGTCATAAAGGAAGACATCCTCATTGAAGAGGACAAGCCCATCATTAAAAAGAGGATGGAGCAAACAAGAGAGCCCGCTCATGGACCTCAACAAGAGCATGAGGAAATTCCTCGTCAAGAAATCCCTGAGATGCCTCAAGGGATACACTTTCCTCAACAAAGGCAAGGAAGAGATATTGAGGAGCTCAAGCACTCCATAGGATCTTCAAGAGGAAGAACTAGCCGCCGTCACTAAGGTGGACCCGTTCTTTAATTTTCTTGTTCTTATTTTTCTATTTTTCGTTTCTATGCTTTATGTTTTGTCTATGTTTGTGTCTTTATTACATGATCATTAGTGTCTAGTGTCTATGTCTTAAAGCTATGAATGATTCCATGAATCGCTCACCTTTCTTAAATGAAAAAAATGCTTTTATTTGCAAAAGAACAAAAAGTATATGAATTTCGAATTTTATCTTGAAATTAGTTTAATTATTTTGATACGGTGGCAATACTTTCTATTTTTTGAATGTATGCATAAACAGTGCATGTTTGAAGTTGGAATTAAGAAAAGTTGGCTCTTGAAAGAATAATGAAAAAAGATACATGTTATCGGTAATCTGAAAAATCATAAAATTGATTCTTGAAGCAAGAAAAAGCTGTGAAAAATAAAAGCTTGCGAAAAAAAAAGAAGAAAGAAAAAGAAAAAGCAAGCAGAAAAAGCCAATAGCTCTTTAAACCAAAAGGCAAGAGCAAAAAGCCAATAACCCTTTAAACTAAAAGGCATGGGTAAAATGGATCCAAGGCTTTGAGTATCAATGGATAGGAGAGCCCAAAGAAATAAAATCCTGGCCTAAGCGGCTAAATCAAGCTGTCCCTAACCATGTGCTTGTGTCATGAAGGTCCAAGTGAAAAGCTTGGGACTGAGTGGTAAAAGTCGTGATCCAAAGCAAAAGAGTGTGCTTAAGAACTCTGGGCACCTCTAACTGAAGACTCTAGCAAAGCTGAGTCACAATCTGAAAAGGTTCACCCAGTTATGTGTCTGTGGCATTTATGTATCCGGTGGTAATACTGGAAAACAAAATGCTAAGGGTCATGGCCAAGACTCATAAAGTAGCTGTGTTCAAGAATCAAAAAGAACTTACCTAGGAAAATCAATAACATTATCTGTATTTTTGAGTTCCTAAAGAGGCCAACAATTCTGAATTCCAATGGATAGAGAGATGCCAAAACTATTCAGAGGCAAAAAGCTACTAGTCCCGCTCATCTAATTAAAACTAATCTTCATTGATATTTTTGAAATTTATTGTATTTTCTCTTCTTTTTATCTTATTTTGTTTTTGGTTGCTTGGGGACAAGCAACAATTTAAGTTTGGTGTTGTGATGAGTGGATAATTTATACGCTTTTTTGGCATTATTTTTAGGTAGTTTTTAGTATGTTTTAATTACTTTTTATTATATTTTTATTAGTTTTTATGCAAAAATTAAATTTCTGGACTTTACTATGAGTTTGTGTGTTTTTCTGTAATTTCAGGTATTTTCTGCCTGAAATTGAGGGACCTGAGCAAAAAACTGATTCAGAGGCTGATAAAGGACTGCAGATGCTGCTGGATTCTGACCTCCCTGCACTCAAATGCATTTTTCTGGAGCTACAGAAGTCCAACTAGTGCTTTCTTAATTGGTCTGGAAAGCTAACATCTTGGGCTTTCCAAAAATGTATAATAGTTCATACTTTGCCCGAAATTTGATGGCCCAAACTGGCGTTCAACGCCAACCAAAGACCATTTTTTGGCGTAAAACGCCGGAACTGGCACCAGAACTGGAGTTAAACGCCCAAACTGGCATCCAAGCTGGCGTTTAACTCTAGAAAAGGCCTATGCACGTGTAAATCTCAATGCTCAGCCCAAACACACACCAAGTGGGCCTTGGAAGTGGATTTCTGCACTATCTGCACTTAGTTACTTATTTTCTGTAATCTTTAGTAACTAGTTTAGTATAAATAGCACTTTTTACTATTGTATTCATATCATCTTATGCCATTTTTCACATTTGGAGGCTGACCACACGGCCATGCCAATACATTTTTCTCTTATGTATTTTCTACGGTGGAGTTTCTACACCTCATAGATTAAGGTGCGGAGCTCTGCTGTTCTTCATGAATTAATGAAAGTGCTATTGTTTCTCTTTCAATTTACACATGTCTCTTCTCCAAGATATACTCTCATTCTTAATTCAGTAAAGTCAGAATAAAGGGGTGACCCGTGACAATCACCCACTATCTTCATTACTCGCTTAGCCAAGATCCGCGTTCTATATGTCTCTCTCTATTCGTCAGCGTCGTCGGCGTTGTCTGGTCGTCGGAAGCAGGGTTGAAGATTCTGTCGTCGTCGTTGTCGAGCTCTCTCTTCTCCTTGCCGTCGCTGTCAAGCTCTCTTTTCTCCTCCATCGAGTTCTCTCTTCTCCTTGGCGTCGCCGTCGAGTTCTCTCTTCCCCTTGCCTTCGCCGTCGAGCTCGCTCTTTGTCACTGTCAAGCTTGCATTCTGTCTCTCTGTCCCTTCCTCTGATCAATATTAAATACTACTTCGTGAATTTGATTTTGTTTGTTTTGTACTGTTGATATGTTGTTAATAATATTGATTGAGTTACTGGGTTAGTTCACTAATTCTAAGTTTCTGAGATTTTGTTAATATTTTATTATTCTAAGTTACTGAGATTTCGTTAATTTCTGATTATTTTGAGTTGCTATATTCTGCCATAACAATATTGTTCCTAGTTTTCTGATCTGTCTCTTTGACCCTTCCTCTAGTAAGCATTAAGCATGCTTCTTGAATTTGTTTTTGACTTTATGCTTATTTTGTACTATTAATTTGTTGATAATAATAATAATACTGATTGAGTTGTTGGGTTAGGTTAATAATTCTGAATTACTGAAATTTTGTTAATTTCTAATTATTCTTGATTTGTTATATTCTGTCATAAACTCATAATAATATTGTTGCTGATTTTTTTATTTTTTTATTTTGTGTTAATTTTAATGATGTCCAACAATCTCAAATGGATTCTATGCTTTTATATACTAATGTTGGTTTATTATACACTGATAATACCAATGCTTTCATATCTTAATAGTTAATAGTTAACAGTGAATGAAATAACAAAATTTGTTTGTGAAAAACATATTTTTTTAAAAAAAAAAGATCTTTTAAAAAATAATGTAAATTGTAGCTTCTCAAAAAAGATTTTTTTTTAAAATCTTTTTTAGTGCTTTTACTTTTACTATTAGAAATTTGCTACACACACTAAAAGATAAAAAAGATCTTTTTTCATTGAAAAAAGTTCTTTTTTTTATCGATTTAATAGCACCCAAACAAGCACCTCATCCGCCTTTGCCACCAACCCTGTCAATCCCGAGGACAACATCGATTTGAAGGAGCAAGTACAAAATCTCACCCAGAACTTTCACCAATAAACTCAAAAGTTGTAGCAATATAAGGAGAGGTATAACGAGATCCTCACACGCGTGTCAGACACAAATGCCTTCAGATTGGAGCTTAGGCAGAAGCTAAAGCGAATTCAACGGATGTAACAACAGATGATAGTGTACCACGAGCATATGTGCGTTGGTGGCGTTGACACTGTTGGAGGGGCACCGACATCACCTCTTAGATCGCCACCTCAACAGGATCAAGGGGATGACGACGACGACTATTAGGATTCGTAGTAATTAAGGTTTTGTTCTTTTCTATTTGATTGTATCTTATTTATTGACTTTTTATTCTCTGCGTACACTTGATTTTTAATAAAATTCTTATTTATTGTCCATTATTTAGAATTTGACTACTAATTGTGCTAAAAAAATAAAAAATTGAATTTACTGTCGAATTTACCAGTAAATTTTTCCGATGATAAGTCTGCACAAAACAATATAGTATGACACCATGATTACCCGATAGTCGAATAGTTTTTAGTCAAAGAATTCGCTGCAGTATTCGATGGTAATTAGTTACCAGCAAATTATATTTGTTATTTTGCCAGTACATTTGACAGTAATCAACATTTTTTTTTAGTATTAATATAGACTAAATTTAGTTTTTTTATTAAAAAATAAAAAAATACTTTAAATTTTTATTTATTATTTATGAGACAAAAACTGATGTAAAATTATTTTTTTATGACAGATAAATTAAATAAAAATTAAAAGAGTTTCTTGCTGAAAATAATCTTAATCTGTTCCTCTTATTTGAGACGTCACTATCTCATTATTTATCATGTTTTTGCGAACTTAGATTTAGTCCAGAACAATATGAGAATAAAAAAGTCACGTTAATTTCCTGAACTGAATTAGGGTCGAACCGTCGAACTAATAGTTTGTTAAGCTTGCTATCCTTTTACAGATCTCATATAGTGATCAAATATTTGATGAATGATGATACATTTTGTTATCTCTTTCGGCTGTTAGCTTTTATTTTAGTCTCTTCTTTTTCATGGTTTTCTATATAATATAATATAATATAATATAATTATTATTCGCAATT
>NC_029787.2:101689624-101700808 GCF_000816755.2 Arachis ipaensis | reverse complement strand
GATACATGTTATTCTTTTGACGCAAAGCAAAGAAGAAAATGGAGAAGTAGTAGAAATGGTATGAAGAAACAGGAGAATTTGTTATGTTTTGGTTATTAGTAGGAACTTAGAATCCGCAGTCCCACCCCATATTAAATTATTAATTGCTACTGCTAAAAGATGGAAGGACATAAGATCATCTCCAGTAGGGAACTCATCCCAGTTCCTGTTTATGGCCCACCTGTCATAAAAAGTAACTCCACATCAGCTTTTGCGTCCTAAACAGTAAATAGGAACTCATAACATCTCTCTTCTCCAATGCTACCCAACATGCCAGGGAAGCCACGACCCTCCGCCATTTGTAGCAGGCGGTGTACGTCATTTGGATTGGGTTTTCGCAAGTATTCATCCTGGAACACAGAAATGACATCTTCAACAAATTTTTCCAAGCATTCAATTGTAGTGCTCTCGCCTATGCACACATAATCATCAACAGCATCAGCTGCTACGCCGTATGCTAACATCCGTATCGCAGCGGTACATTTCTGAAGTGGCGACAAGCCTCTTCTTCCAGTTGCATCAACCCTCTGGTGGAAATACGGATAGACGTTTGAGAGAGCGTCTACTATCCGAAGAAACACATCTCTTCTCATTCGAAATCTCCGTCGAAAAATGTCAGCATTATACACCGGTTCATCTGCAAAGTAATCTTGAAAAAGGCGATCATGTCCTGCTTCTCGATCTCTGTTGATCCATCTACGAGTAATTGGGATAGGGCTTCTATCGATATCTTCTTCTTCTGAATCTTCGAGTAAATACTCATCGATCCAATTATCTATCAGTGTGTTATCTTGCCGTCTTCTTTTGCCATACAAAGCCTCATTAAACATATCATCAAAATTTTTAGCCATATGGAGAAATGTAATTTTTAGTTCTCTGTCGAGGTGAGAAAGAAGAGTTGAAGTGGAGTTGTGAAGTCATTGATAGTTGATATTTATAAGTGGAGAAACTAGTTTTGTAACGGCTAGTTTTGCAACGGCTAGTTTTGCAACGGCTAGTTTTTCTTAACGGCTACTTTTGCAACGGCTACTTAACGGCTAGTTTTGCAACGGTCACTTTCATGAACAATAACGGCACAATAATATTGACTAATTTAAAAACTTACATCAGAAGTAAATAAAACAAACTACATCACATAGCAGTAATACGCAATAAATAAATAAGAACATACTACATAACACTACGAATACAAGGAACCATTAAGTAAACCACTTGGCCATTATTTTCTCACATGAAGTTGGAAACGGCAAGGAAGTTGGAGTAACATTTCCGATAGAAGGGTTAAATATGGATGAAAATGGAAAATGAGGTGTTTGTAAATTTTGATTTTGCGGTTGGAATATAGGAAACTGATTATTATATGGAGCTTGAAAATTGAAATTAGAAAGATTTTGTGGATTTGGATTTTGAAATGTATTTGGTAGTGTGATGTTTTGATTTGGAACATATATATATATATATAAAGTTTTAAACTTTTAATTTTATTAATAAAATATCATTTTTTTTGGAGAGAGACCGAGTCCCTCTAAGCAGGGCTTCACCTGCTTTGAAATTTGTGAAGGTCCTCATTTGATATTTGCTCCAACGGTAAAGCCTCTCTTTTTACTGACACACAGTAAATGGGGTTCATAATTTTTGAACCGTTGGAGTTGCTCTAATAAATTGAGAGTAGTAGAGTTTCTTAGACTGTGTTTGGTTGATATGTTCAAATAATAAAGATATAGATATAAATACATAAAAATATATAAACACAAGAAAATATTTAATTTTTCATTTTATTTGATAATTTAAATACAATAGAATATATAACTTAAAATTTTATCGGAATATCAATTTTATCCTAATTATTCTCCTATCATCATTATTTTTGTCCTTTTTCTTTTGAAAAGTTATCATCACTCATTAATGATCTCACCATTTTCAACCAAACACAAAAATAGCAGTATTCTAATTTAAGTTAAATTTAATACGTATAAAATTAACAAAAATAAATTCTATTTGATGCATCCCAAACAAAATAAGATACATAGATTTAATTTTTTTAATAAAAAACAATTCAATGAAAGGAGGGTGAATAAATTGGAGGAGACGTTCTCTTTGCAAAAGATGAACAGTGTTGCCAAAAAGAGAATGGAGAGAGACGCCATCAAAACCTGAGCCCTTCGAGAGAGAAGAAGAATGAACAGATGCGAATGAGCAGTGGCGATCGATGGAGAAAAAGATAAATCCAGATCTAACTATTTAAGGAAGAGGGTGAAACAGAGAGAGAAGACATAGTGCAAGAAGAGAAAAAGTGGGAGATAGGCAGTAGTGGGCACCACGAAGAGGAAGAAGGAGAGGCGGTGGGAGCTGTGAAAGGAAGACGGAGAGTGACGACAATAGGTGGTGGAGAGTGAGAAGAGAAGATGGAGGAGGAAGGATGAAGGATGGTGAACTACTGTAAGGTATTACAGAAAATAAGGTGGAAGATACATGAGAGAGGAACATGAGGAAGATAGGTTTGAGAGGGTGAATTAGGAATTTTAAAAATTAATTAAGGGTAAAAGTATAAAAAATCAGTGTCTCACAAATTATGTCTCAGTGTCTCAACTATTTGGAGGGACACAGATTTAGTATCTCCATAACTATCTATATTCTCCCGTATCCATCAAAAAATTGTGTTTCACTAAACCAAACGAGAGACATGTGTCGTCGCGTCCATGTCTTAGAGAGACATGGACAGCAACCAAACACTGCCTTAAATCTAAGCTGCAATAGTTATCTAGTTACCTTAATTTTAGGGATAAGTACTATTTTGATCTTTCAGATTTGATATTAAAATCAAAATCGTCCATAACTTTTTTTTTAATTCAAAATAATCATCAACATTATATTTAGTATTAAAATCACCCTTATGACAAATTTACCCTTTCCAAAATTTGATAATTAAAAAAACTCGTATTTCATATGCTTTCTCACCTCCTTCATTCTCCATTATCTTCCTTCATCTTCCTCTTTCTCCATGACCTCCTTCATATTCTCCATCATCTTCTTTCATCTTCATTTTCCTCCATTACCTCCTTTCCATTTTCTTTCCCATTTTCATCCCTTCTAAGTCACCATGCTTCCCCTAAAACTACCCAATTGTGTCACCAATGCAAACCCTCCTTCCAAGTCACCATTTTCGATGAGACCGAGGCGTGAGAGTAAAGCCTTAAGGGAAGGATTACGGTTGATGAACGAGGTCACGTAATTACTAGAGTTGGAATCTTAGATGATGACTTTTTTGTGATTGTTTTAGAGTGAAACTCGAGACTCTCTGATTTTCTCCTTACGCGATGAGTTGTGAGAGATGCATTGACTTAACTTAGGGGTTTGTAGTATTTTGAAAAAATTGGGGATCAATACTCACTCCTTAAACTGTTTATTAGATTGAAATTGATGCCAATTTCAATTATGTCGTCGTGGGTTAGAGGCTTTGAGAAGGAGATTTTTGGGTTCTTGTTCACTTGATTTTTGATTAATACCTTTGTAGCTTTTATAGTCTCTGTTAATGCATAGATTGTCATAGTGGATATTAGGAGAAATAGAAGAAGATTGTCAGGAATGAATGTTATTTGATAACTACAATGTTAAATCATGTTATCCAGATTAACTACTTAAAAATTATACTTTGTGAGTCGTTGATAAAGGTGGAAAGGAGCCAAGGAGGTGATGGAGAGAGATAAAGATGAAGGAAGAAGATGGAGGAGGAAGAAGGTGACGGGACATAAAGAATAGGATTTTTTTTAAATTATCAAATTTTATAAAAGATAAATTTATCAAAAAAAAGATGATTTTAATATTAAATATAATGTTAGGGACCATTTTGAATTAAAAAAAATTAAGAACGATGTCGATTTTGACCCAAAATTTTAGAAACCAAAATAGCATTTATCACTTCATTTTAAGATGATACAGTGATGGTGGAAACTCATTTGCAATCGACTTCACATAAAATTTTTCTGGATGGTTGACACGTGTTACCATTTGGTTTGAAAAAAATCAATTTATTTTATACAAATAGTTTTTTTAAAAAAATCGGTTTGGATAGGTTAAATAACCACCTTAAACAAAAAATTTCAATTCTTTCTGTGTGTTATCCCTAAATCCTAAATGATCAATTTGGTACGTTCTTCTTCTTCATTCTTCTTGACTAATCTTTTTTTTAATTTATCTTTTACTTTTATTTATTTAATTTTCGTCAAACACATGTATACAAATTGTTTAAAAAAGTAAAGTTTGGTATTCTGAAAAAAATTCATGTTTTTTTGTCTGTATAGAAATGACGAAAAAGGATAAATTAGAAATCGAAAAGGAAAGAAGAAAAATTAGAATTCACATGGAAGGAAGAAACCGAGTTTGCGATACGAATAAAAAGTTAAAAATGGTATTATTTGTGTCTGTTTTTTCTGTTACTGTTTCTATATTTTTTAGGAACTTTGTTTTGTTTTCAATGACTCAAATTTTCGCTAAATTCCTTCTCTAACTCAAATTTTAAATTAAACTGTAAAAATATGTTCAATTACAAATTTATAGTTAAATTAAATTTTATAGTAATCAACCAATTAGATTTCATATTAGTTATAAAAAATTAGAAGAGATCAAATTTCAATAGCCTAACGAAGAAAAAGAAAATAAAAATAATTGTTTGATCTCATTTAAATTGATTTTTTTAATTAAACTATTTGTATAAATAAACTGATTTTTTTCAAACTAAATCATATCTCCGCAAATGAGTTTCTGCCTACAGTGATAGCCATCAACAACAAGCTTTTTTTTTGTCGCGATCAACAACTACTTAAAATACTAATCCATAAAAGTGATTGAGTCGGTGGATGGGCCTTACTTGGAAGAAAAAAGAAAACTAAGGCCCACAACCCAAACAAAAATGCAAAATCTTAAAGAAACTAAAATAGTAGAATTTACAGCTGAGGCTTTAGCTCAGTGCTCCATGATCATGCCTCTTAAAATGCTGTATCGTGGTTCAAATCTCACTAAAGACCGGAGATGAACCATTAATAGAATGTGTGTAAGTATATGACAAAAGAAAAAAAATAGTAGAATTAAATTTTTTAACATGTAAGCCCCTAAGATTCTTTTTCAAAAGTTAATTCTTTTTCATAGCTACCATTTTTAAATGTAATTTGTGGTAAATGAAATAGCTCCGATGCATGTTTTATCGTGTATCTGCTAGTATTTTTCATTATTGTGGCATGATATTTATTTAATTTAGTTTCATTTATACTTTTTGGTGATTGTCAACAGGCAAGAAAAGGGGTAAATTAAAATTCTAATTCATGAAAAATACAATCGCAAAATACGGCTCATCCTTAAACGTTCCTTGCTAAGTATGGAGTGCTGCACACCTTGTGAATTCGTAAATCTGAACTCTTTATTTATTATATTTTATTTGAATGGTCTGGATTTAAAAAGGTAACCTGTTAATCAGGTTAATCATTTTTTTGATAAATTTTAGATTTTTTTTGTAAATCTCAGGTATTGGGCTGAAGTTCAAAATAAAAAAATAGTATATAAATATTAAAAACAACAAAAATAATACAAATAATTGTTTAAATATAATTGTATTTTAATTTTTCATTCTATTACGTACACGTTGAGGATAATTTGAAATAAAAAATAATGGACTTGTTGTAACTGTCATGTATTTTGTGCTTTGATTGCGTTGTCATCTCAGAATCATGGCGCCTTCATGGAGACGGGTTCTTCTACAGAATCAGTTTTACGTTTGGAGTTAGCCAACTAGCAGCGGTGACAGACAGCATCTTCCTTTTCTATGGTAACAATTTTTCGGGTTTTGAAGGTCCATTTATGGTAGATGTTGAATGGGGTGGGTTCAAGAACGTCAAAATCTGTGGCTAGACAGAATAATAGTGGAAGCACCTGCTAGCAAACAAAACAGTGAAAATGCTTGAAGACATCACATCAACAATAACAGAATAACGGAGGAAGTCGATCAAATTTTTCTGAGTACTTTTCTGGTGTAAAGATAGTTCTGTATTAAACGAGCGAATTAGTTTTTTTTGTTAGTGCCGGTTTGTTTGTTCAGCCCATGACAAAAAAAAATAACAATAATAAATAAATTTAATTTACCTAATTACTTTTGATAGCAGGTTAACTTTTAAAGAGTGCTGCACTCCCTACTTTGCCTAGAGTGCACTAGCTTTTGCCTCGCAGTACGTATATTTTTATCAAATAAAAAAATATAAAAGAACAAAAGCATGGATATTTTTAGCTCAGTTTTTCTTTTCCACTCAGATTATACCGCGCTTTGTTTCTGGTCTGCCCATATGTAAAAATGCGGACAAAAAATACAATTATTGGGCTGATGTGATTACCATTGTGGGTAAGGGCCCATTTTTTATTATTGTGACGAGATTTTTTAAAATGGAGATGAAAGAGTAGCTGTCTTATGTATGTGTTCTGTGCTTAGGGACCCACACCCACATATGCTGTGGTCCATAGAAGAAGAAAGCCTTCTTCTAGTAAAGTTGGATTTTGAATTTGTTACTTGTTAGTTTGCTTCCCCAATGAGATAAAGAATAGGACATTCTCACACATGGATGGCATCATGCATGGACACACACATCATAAGCAAAGCAAAGCATTTTTGCCCTAAAGAGATGGTAAATAAAGCAAGAGTGGGATAGTGACATTTCAAGCCGTGATATCATTAATTATTCATACATAAATGGTCATGGTGTTTGTTACATCTCCAATTTGGATAGACACCATTGACAGCAAGATTAAAGTGGTAAGCAGTACCAATCAATATTCATGACATTATACATATATTCCCATTTTTGCGGTGCATCACACAAATCCAATCTCAATCATAATATTGGACATCTCGGATTAATTATTTCGTGAGTTGTTATTATGTGAAGGAAGGACCATAACAGGTATGTTGAAGGTGGCTTGAAAAGAAGAGAAATTATATGCGGAATTAGAATGATGGTTATGTGATGATGAAAGACAAAGCTTTTTTAACTTGCTGTATTTTCTTTTACGGGAAGAAAAGCTGACCGCAGGAATAATAAAAAATTATTAGGTGTTATTACTTATTAAACACTGGACATCACATCATGATTACTAATACTCACGTTTACTTAGTACAGTCCATCGAGTAAAGGTGCTAATAATCATGTAGTATAAGCATTGGGATCTATCTACTAGTTACTTTGCTGTAATTTGTAAAGGCAGCATCCGAAGATTAATTAATGAGAGACTTTATTGAATACATATGGTTGTTACTTGTTAGTTGGGCATGTGAGTTTACATATAGCAAGGGCAAAGGCATAAGCCTAATCCAATCCATTCATCCTCCAGCCCCAAAATCAATCGGATTGCATTTCATGTATAGTATTCTAGAGAGTGTACTCTACGGTCATCAACCATATAAAATATAAAAGGAATACCGTTAATTGTTTGTTGTAGGTAATTTTAGAATTGATTTATCTGAGTCATACGAGACACTCCTCGTGTCCACCGCCATTTATGAGTCTCATTCTCTCACTCTTGTGTGGTGTGTCTGAGCAGCTCTGATGCCAATGCCCTAAGCAAAAGGACAAGATCCTCCTCAAAGGCATTAGATGGCAGCGACAACAACAACAACAACAAGTGCAGCAGCAACAACATCTCTCCTCAAATTACAAAACCAACCCATCAAACCCAAACGTCGCAAGTGCCGAGAAACCACCATCTCCACCTCTGCCCAGGCCCAGGCCCAGGCCCAGGACACTCCCTCTCCCAGTCCATCCTCGGACTACAGGATTCGGTTCTCGCCGGGGCGGTGCTCCCCAATCATGGACTTCATCCAGGCATCCCCAACGGGCAGCAACGGGCACTCGGACCCCTTCCCTTCCAGCTTCACGAAATTCAACTCCGCACTGACGGCGGGCCTCCTGAACCCAATGTCCCCTCCGCCCGACAAGACCCGATCCAGCCCCACACTCTTCGAGATGATGGCCAGCGAGCCCGACACTGCGAGCCACCACAGGCCTCACTCTCAGTCTCAGATCCAACCCCCTAAATCCCATGTTCCCGTTCTCGACAGGCAAACCCTAATGATGCAGCGGATTTCGGAGCTTTTGGGGTCTCGCAGCCCCGGCAACCAGTTCAACGACGCCGTTTCCAGTGACATTAAGCTCACTCTCACCTCCAAGGATGGCTTTAGTGTATCCATGAACGTTCATCGCCAAATTCTTGTTGCCCACAGCAGGTTCTTCGCCGTCAAGCTCTCTGACAGGTGGACCAAGCAGAACCCTAGGCCAACTACGCCCTACTTGGTCGAGATCGCTGACTGCGACGACGTTGAGGTTTACATTGAGACCTTGAGCCTTATGTACTGCAATGATATCAGGAAGAGGCTCATGAAGGAGGATGTCTCCAAGGTTTTGGGTATCTTGAAGGTACTGCCTTTCTCAAAATGGGATTTCTTCTTTTATGCTTTGTTTTTTTCTTGTGTATAACATCAACTGTAGGATTAGGTAGAATATGAAATTGAATTTGATGACGTGATGTGAACTTGTTTGTTGGGAAGTGCAACTTTTAGGTTAAGCACTTAAAACCATTTCATTTTCTTCTTTGCTGCTTTGTATTTTTCAATGAGTTGCTTGCTATTGTGGTATCTTAGGTTTCGGCTGCAATTGGATTTGATGCTGGGGTTTTGTCTTCTTTGGAGTATTTGGAAGCGGCACCATGGGCAGAGGATGAAGAGGAGAAGGTTGCCTCCCTCTTGTCTGAGCTTCGTCTTGAATCTGTTGGAGCCGGGGATGTTTTGAAGAGGGTTTCGACTGAAGTGGCAAATGGCAACGAAGAGGGGGGTGATAACGAGGAAGTTCTTCTGAAGCTTATTCGTGTGGTTCTTGAAGGCAAAGATGAGAAGGCCAGGCGTGAGATGAAAGGCCTGGTGTCAAAGATGCTTCGTGAGAATTCGTCCCAGAATGACCTACGGAAAGAGTCATTGTACTTGGCATGTGATGATTGTATGCAATTACTTCATCACCACTTTTTGAAGGCTGCAGCTTCAGACCTGAAGGATGTGGGTCAAATCGCAAGACAGGCTGATAATTTGCATTGGCTTTTGGATATTTTAATTGATAGACAGATTGCTGAGGATTTCCTGAAGACATGGGCTTCTCAGTCAGAATTATCTGAAGCACATTCTAAAGTTCCATCAGTTCACAGGTTTGAGGTTAGCAGAGTCACCGCTAGGTTGTTTGTTGGGATCGGGAAGGGGCAATTATTGGCTTCTAAAGATGTCAGGTGTTTACTTCTGAAAACATGGCTGGTGCCCTTTTATGACGACTTTGGTTGGATGAGGAGGGCATCCAAAGGCCTTGACAGGAACCTAATCGAGGATGGTCTTAGTAACACAATTCTCACTCTGCCACTGTCCTGGCAGCAGGATATTTTGCTTGCTTGGTTTGACCGCTTCTTGAATTCTGGAGAAGATTGCCCAAATATTCAAAGAGGATTTGAAGTTTGGTGGAGAAGAGCTTTCTGGAAGCGGAATGGAGAGCAAGAACAGACAAGACAATTACGAATTACAGCTACAACAGTTGATAATCCTTGAAGACAGACAGTCCCAGCACGGTGGAATTGACAGCATTTTACTGGGTGTGTCTCCTTTTAACCTTCTCTTGATCATTTCAATTTCTATTTAATTCCTCTGTGTTGACCAGCATTTCAACCTTGGTAGCTTACCTGTAAAGCTGCTTGTTTGAAATGTGATAGACTCTGTCTTCATCCATGATTGATTTACCTTGAACAAGTTAGCACCATCGTAATTTTTTTTTTCCTTTTTTCTTTTGGCACTTTTTGTTGTTTGTTGTGCACATAATCTAATCATTTCAATAGAAACAACCTGAGAGTATAGAATTTATAGTTCATGTGGGTACTTGGAAACATTCTTCTTTTATCAGTGTGCATATAGTCATCGATTTACACTTAGGCTGGTCATAATTTGGCTCTATCTTGAGTTGACGAGACTACACTCTTGAAGAATGTTATTTTTTTTATTATGAGACTGTTCCATCTTCATTATGTATTTAGGGGCAACACAACCTGAGCTTCAGTTGCGATTTGTTTAGTTCTAAACCTTTTCCATTCATATTTAGTCTTGTTTAATCATCTCTTTGCAGTTACATGGAAGAAATAAGAGTTCATGTGCTATCAATTTAATTTAGTGGACGAGATTTCATGTTTAACTGGCTACCGCAAGGTGGGGCTGGTCGTCTAAAGTTTCTACTTTGTGCGAGAGACTATACTAAGCAAAGCAGCTGCTGATGTTGACAAAGGGGTCCATGATGAGACTGGTTTCTTTCAGGGTGGAGCATCGAATAGCTTTGGAAGCCATGCAGATGATCATGAATAATATACTTACAAATTTAAATGTCTTCCCATGCGAATTAATTTTTGTTGGCTATCGAGTGAGAATGAGTATAGAGTGTTGTATAGGAATAACTTGGATGGTGGTTTAGCTGCGAGAGCGTAACTTGTTTCTTTATTGCGGATGATGGATGCTTTCTTTTCCCCCCTTATTTCTTGCTTTCAACACAAGTATGAGAGATCCGAGAACTCCACCATTTGGTTCATTTATGGGATTTTGTATATTGTTTAAGCAAGTAACAGGACTGTGGGGCATTTCGTTTGGGCGTGGATTTTAACTGATGTTTCTGTTAAAAAGTGGCTATAAACAAGAAATGGGAGAGGAGACATTAATTGTTCTCAGCATAAAAAAGAAGAAACACCAATTCCAATCAATTCTTTTCAGCATAAGAGAAAATAGGTTTGGCATTGTAGTTTGCATCAGTAGTAGTAATCAAACGATAAACATGCACATGGATGATGGCATGATGCATATGTACTCGATAGAGACACAGGGCTGGTAGGCCCATCCCATCGTCATATGTTCAACTCCTGTTCGTCCTTTATTTACGGGGTAGAAATGTACATTGTCAGTATTGTAAGCCTAAGGACTAAGGTGGTTTAACAGTGTGGTCTATAGTCTGTCAATACATACAGCCAGCCTTGAGGGACCCTAATTTATTTGTATCCTTAATATCATCTATAAATATAATTAATTAATTATTTATAATCAAT
>NC_029787.2:101686231-101689439 GCF_000816755.2 Arachis ipaensis | reverse complement strand
TAATTGGTCCAAAGACGAATTCATTCAATAAAATTGCCGACAGGACCAGCAGTTAAATTCTATTGTTATGGCTGGAGAAATTAAAGGGCAAAGTTGGACTACTATTTCTCTTCTCTTTCTCTTTTGATGTTTTGCTTTTTCTTTTTTTCTTTTTGTTAAGATGGGTTGGACATCCTCTAACTCTAGATATTATAACTTCATAAACTAATGCACACTACACACACACGCAATACTTTAAGGAATCTTATCCACTAACTACTTGGTCTAAGCTAATTTCGAACCTAGATGTAGTTACTCACAAGTCGGGGTGGCAAAGCGGGTCGTTCCGCCTCAACCTGCCCTGCCCCGCCTAGGCTGATACAATAAATGGGGTGGACCAACTCACTCCGCGAACTAAAGTGGGTTCAAAATATTAGCCTCTCCTGTTTCATGGCAGATTGGCGGGCCGGCGAGCTAGCCCCCCTAACTCTTTTTTTTTTTTTTTTTGAAAAATAAAATTTATTAAAATTAATCAGCGGGTTGGCCCGACGGATTCGACTCGTTTTGCCACCCCTACTCACAAGCAGTGACGAATCTAGAAAATTTTATCAACGAGGGAAAATCATACATAATAAGACAATAATTTTTAGGGTAAAGTGTATTTTTTGTTCTTAATATTTGCAATTTTTTTTAAAAATACACCTAACGTTTAGTTACATTCAATTTTGTCCCTAACGTTTTCTATTTGTGTCAAAATTATCCCTAGACGTCAACTTATATAAATGTTAGGAATAAATTGAAAATTTTTAGGGATAGTTTTGACACAAATCGAAAACAGTAAGGATAAAATTGAATGAATAAAAACGTTAGGANTAAAAAATATACTTTACCCTAATTTTTATAATTATATTTTATTATAAAACATCATTTGAAATTTTTTGTTATTGTCCAAGATCTGCTATAAGACTTTTTACTTTGAATTTTAAAAACGTATTTTTCTGGAAGAGGTTGATAAATTGTTTTGAGATCCAAACTCTAATTGTAAAACTCGAAAAATTAGTAAATAATTAGCAAATAAATTAATTATTTTTTAGCAAATTAGAAAATAGAATTTTATAGTTTAAAGAGATAGAAAAATTAAAATAAGAATTTTGACACTAATTTTAAAAAATTTGGCCAAAAATTAGACCAAACAGACCGAACCGAATCCAAATGGGCCCAAGCCCACACACCCAACTCCTATATAAAGGCAAGCTTCAGCTTTTCTTCTTCCTTCCCATTGAATTCACGTAGCAGGGAAGTAGAAGGAAACCAAAACACATGAAACCTATTCCACTTTAAACTTTAATTCTCCGTAACTTTCAATCCGAAGTTCTAATCGTTACACCATTCGCGACCATGTGATCCCAGCGTCAAGTTCTACAAAGCCCAATACTTAATTAAGTAAGGAAGTCACTTTTCAGTTTCAATTTTCTCTTTCCCCAATTTCAAAAATCCTATGATTTGGAGTGTTGAGATTTTGTTGATTTTGATGATTAAGATCAAGTTAACTTAGTGTATGTGTTAGATTTTGGCTCAATTTTTCTGTTGGCAAGGTGATAAATGTTTAATCCTTGTCAAGTTATCTAATTATTGAACTATATGGTGATTTTAGTGTTATTTTGTGAAATTAGTTTGGATTGTATATTTTAGAAACAAATTGACGGTGTTGAAGACTTGGTATTGGACTCTAGGGAGGCGGAGACCCGTTTGATGAGACTTTGAAAATTTGGGTGTCGTGGAACGGTGACAAATTGTGACGTTTCGGGTTTTACAGAAAATTGGTCAAGGTATGGTTTTGGTTTCTCGTATATAACATGTACGGTATCGTGAAAATTTTGGCTAGATGACTATAGGATAAGTTGAATTGTGTTTGGAATATGTTTAATAATTTTAGTTGTCAATATATGTTAAAATGATGAGGTATGGTTAGATTGATGATTCATTGATGTAAACGTGGTTGGTGTTGGTAAAATAAATTGATGATGATGTATGGTTAAGGATAGAGTTCAAAAAGATAAGATTTGATTTATGATGTGATTTTATTGAGAGATAAATGTTGATAGTTGCAATGACCAGGTATGGCCGGAATGGACGAGATGGCAGGGTCTGGGTGTGATCCTGCCTGCGAGTTAACTGAAAACTTTATCGAGTGGCAAGTTGAGGAGGGAGGATTCCCTCTCTTGTCGTGATATGGATGTGGAGAAGGTGGAAAGGCACCCTCCTTCGTATTGTTTTTCCCACATTCTTTTCTGGTTACAAGGTGGAAAGGCACACTCCTTCTATGTGAAAAGGCACTCTCCTTCGTATATCCTCCAGGAGAAGGTGGAAAGGCATGTTCCTTCAATGTGGAAAGGTACTCTCCTTCGTTTATGATCCTCCTAAAGATGTGCAACCTAGAGACAAATGTCTGGGTTAGCTACCAGATGTGTCGGGTTCTGGCAATTTAACCGACACGTGAGCTCACGGCCAGTAGGACAGGCATGCATCATGTTGTATTTTTTGCTTTGTTTGGGTGTGCATAATTGTTTTGGTTTGCCTATCTGATAAATTCTGTTTAACTGATAACTGTGATACTTGCTGTAACTGTTCTTTAAATGTGTTTGCCCTATATTTACTTGTGTTTGTGATTGTCTTTCTGTTTTGAGTACCTTGGTGGTGGACAAGTGATAATGTTGATTTGATTTAAAATGAGTCAGATGTCGAGTTGAGTTTATTTGGGCCAGAGGCCGAACTGGTTTGATTTGGGTCATAGGCCGTTACTGGTTGGGTCAGTGGTAAGGGTTAGAGTTAAATGAGACAGGAAGTAAACTGCAAGGTTAGAGATATATCGTTATTTGGGTACCTTAGAGAGTTTTAGCAAATTTATGGTTCAGTTTATTCCTTTAGGTTTTATAATCTGAGTGTCGGCGTTCTAGGATTGCCTCTGGCTTTTTCAGGACTTTATTTATTATATATGTAGGTACCTTAACCATACTGAGAGAAGCACCACTCTGTATTCTGAAGACTTTGATGAAGCGAAGAACTCTTGGGACTCAGGGTTGTATTTTTTTACTTATATTTATATATGTATTTAGATTCTCCACCTTGTATTTTATGTTTGTCCCTCTTAGAGGTTGGCTTGGAAACAAGTTGTCAGTTTTCTGTTTTGTCTTAACTTTTAGGTTTATTTTTAAATAAATATATATAT
>NC_029787.2:101684673-101685637 GCF_000816755.2 Arachis ipaensis | reverse complement strand
GTTACTTATTTTGATTTTTTATTTTTTTATTATTTATTTAATTACTTTTTTATTAAATAGTTAAAATCAAAATTTATGTATTTATAAAATCAAATTTAATTAAATATCTTTCAATAATATTATAATCGTAAAAAGTAGAGTCAAAATTATTTATATAGTAAGAGCAACTAAAATTTAATATTATATACTACTTGAGAATGTTATAAAATTCAATAGAAACATTTGCCCCCATATGTTACCAAGTAGATCCGTCCTTACTCACAAGACAAATGAATTGTTATTGTGCCAAGGCTACTACCATGTGTTTTGCTTTTCCATCAACCCCTTCTCACACTTTTGGATTGTGGTAGAAAATTTTAAGTGTTTGGAGAACAAGACAATATTTTTATTTTGAACTATTAATTATTTTTCATGTAAGTATTATAAGTTTATTATATTTTAATATAAATCTTAAAAACTAATAAAATAAAAACTAACATCAAACTGATTCAGAGATGAACAGAGCAAGAATATTTACTTTGCAAACAAGAAATTCTCCCTTTGTAGATCAGTTATACGATTTTTCTTCTTACTTTCAGCCACACAAAAAAAATACGAAAACGAAAGATCAGTTATAGAAGGAATCTAATTCGTATTGACGTTTCTTTTGGGCTCTGTTGACTTGGAAAGCGTGCTATTTGTTTATTGGGTCCAAAGCTCTCAATATCGGCTTGCCCACGCATTATGGTCTTCTTGACCTACACATGTTGACCTGACCCAACCCAAACCCCTACCCAAAAACATAAGGAAAAAAACAGGAAAAAAGGTTTAATTAGTATGCATATTTTTTTTATCCAAAAAAATCTATATTATGGAAAAAAACTTATATGCATACTTTTGTAAGGAAAAATATTTTGTCATTAAATTATTTACTACTGTTTGTAACAAAAAAAAAAAAGATATATTTTCTTCAATAATAATACAC
>NC_029787.2:101658876-101684600 GCF_000816755.2 Arachis ipaensis | reverse complement strand
CTCACAAAAAAAAAAAAAATTCCAAATAAAAGAATTATGGTCTTACTTTAAAAGTTGAAATGAGTTCACTAATGAAATAGTTTTCAGGAATGATAATTTGTTTTTCTTTGATTGTTGTTTTGTAAAAAAGTCTTGCTTCTTTTGATTAATAAATAAGAAAGAGTGGATAAAAGAAATAATTTAATTGTGATAGAGTATGGTTGGAAGGAAAGCAAGGGTCAAAGTTGGAATGGAGAATGATAGGTAATGAATGGAGTGGACTCCCCACATATTAGGAGTTGTTGCCTAATACCCTCGGCAACAGGGCACACTTTCAATTTTCATGATTGACCAGTAATAACTGTCACTAATTCCCTAACAAGAACCTAAAGTTTTTTTGCTGAAAATTCGCGTGGATATTTCATGAAAAGGATGTATCGGTTAAACCTATTTCATTCTATATCTGAATAAACATATAGTAATATCATTTATCATGTTTTATTTAATTCCAGCACCAGTACTATTTATTATACCATACAAAGCCACAGCAGGGATGAATTATTCGAAACGCTAATGTCCATTAATGGCCTGAAATTAAAGATGTATGAGGTAGCTGTAAAAAGGTTCAAGAAACTAGTTAGAAATTATAGAGGAAGGTGACGAACAAAGAAATTAATTAGAAATTGGAAGGCCTTATACAATCTAATAAAACCTCAACGAACAAATAAAAAAAAGACTAAACCACCAAAAATAACCATAAAAGATTGATTCGTTGACAAAAGTAATTATGGAAAATCATAACTCATGTCTATAATTGATTAGCTCCATTTGTCAAAAATAGCCAAGTCTAATGTAGCCTTGACAGAGTAGCATACGTGGACTGTTTTCTTCGTTCTTTTTAGTTGGAATCCAATTTTTGCGGTGTAAAATCATATCCGAGCACAATCATCCATTGTTCCGAGCACAATCATCCATCATTCCAAATTTAAAGGTGCTGAAACGGCGTCGTATTCTACCCCTTCTTCGTTGAAGTGAAACCCTAATCAGCCTAATGGCTAATCCCCCCTTCCCCCCATTGCCCCTAATGGCTAATGGCATCTGAGATGAGAGTCTAAGTTCCGAACTTCTAATGTGACCGCCGAAACCCCCCAGCCAACCTCGTCTCTCCGTTGGCTTTCCGTCGTTCGAGCTCAACAATCGGCAGCTCCTCATGGCCTCACCCTCACCCTCACGGCCTCACCTCGTCACTCCATTATCTCTCCCCTCACGTCGTCACTCAGTCTCGGCTTCACCTCTTCGTCACTCTCAGTCTCGGCCTCACCTCGTCAGCAGCAGCTCGCGTTCATCAAGAAGCATCTCTGCCTCTGCTCCCTTAGGTCAGCTGGGTGGTAGTGGTGGTCGTCAAAAAGCTCAGAAAGCGTTCATCAAGAAGCATCTCTGCCTCAGTGCCTCTGCTCCCTCGGGTCAGTTGCTATTGTATTTGATTTTTAGAGTTGTTGAACCTGAACATATTTTAGTTGGTAATTTGGTATTGTTATGGAATGTGGTGGATACTGGATATTACTGTTGCATTTGATTTTTTGGAGTAATTGTTGAATGACTTGAATCTGGGTGAATTTTAGTTAGAATTGTTCTTGAATTTGGTTGTTGCTGCTGTTGTATTTAGTTTTTTAGGGTTGTTTGTTGTTGGTTGCTGTGTTGGTACTTGGTATAGAATACTCAATGAGCATAAATGTGGTGTTACTAATCAAGATGTGACTATTGCTCCAATAAATCATAGGGAGAGGAATATTAACATGGCCATGAAGGTTGAGAAGAAGATTAAAGGTGAAATCAAAACTATGAGAGTATGACTTGTGTTTGTGGTTATTTTTGTCAAACAGAGCTAATCAATTGTGGACATATGAGGAGTTATGATCTTTTATGGTTACTTTTGTCAGCGAATTAATCTTTCATGGTTATTTTTGGTGGTTTAGTCATAAAAAAATTATACAGAGTATAACCCATTAAAATAGTAATTAGAATATTGATTTAACTTTAGGAAAAGTATAGGAAGACAATGAAAATACTAAATAATATTAATAATGAATATGCCGGATGTTCAATTCAATAGGTATGCAGATGATTATGTTGATTATTCTTAATTGGATGGTTATTTCTTTTAATTCGATTTACTCATGCATAGTTAACAATGACAGGATGTTTAATTCATTATGTATGCGGATAGTTATCCTAATGTTAGGGTTTACGAGGTAATTTGGAGTGAAGTGATTTTTTATTTTATTAGATCAATTTTAGAACCCATTTTTCGCATTGATTACAAAAGTCATTATCTATTTAGTAAAACATTAACTTTAAACTCTTTTGATATTATAATTTTAAATAAATCATCAATTTATAAAATTTCTACCGAGTTAGACAATTTTAATAATTTAAATCTTGATACAGTTTTCTGTTTTACGTATTTTTTGTGTCCACTAGTAACTATCATACCATGGATTGAGAAGAGAACACAATTAAAATTGAAAAGCGTCGGTTTAATTGCTTTGTTTTACTTTGTACTTGCATTTTATCCTCTCTAATTTTTCGTAACCTTCTTTTATTTTCATTATTATTTTGTAACAGCGTATACAAAAATGTATTGAAGGTAGCTTTCACAAGACTTGTCGTCTGCGAAAAGCCTTACACATAATCATCCAGAGTTAAGGTTAAACAAAGGGGGCCGGGGGGTTCTACCTGGATAAACTCATATTTAATTAATTAAACACTGCTATCATAGATGGATTAGAATAAAGCTACACAAAGAGTGCACGCAACCGTTAGGTTGTATGTGGAATTAGAAAAAAATAAACTGTCAATGAGAAAGGGTTTAGTTAATTAATTAATTAATTAACTAATTAATTGTTTGCGGTTTCATCATTTCTGCTGGATTCACTTCTGTTCAATTTCTGCCATTCTTGAAAAATATCATACTGCACAAAACTCATGGAGGATAATTCTTAAGTTTTTACTATACTTATAATAGTATTTTGTTCTTTTTTAAAGATTTTACATAAAATAACCATTCCAACATTTTAATATAGGTAAATGCTACCAAACTCCCTCTATGTGTCACATTGTAATTGATTCATAGTTGAGTTATTTTATAATTTATTATTTGAGATTGGAAATGATATAATTTCTTAAAATATCAAAACTTCACTCCCGTTAATTGAAGCACACTTCCACTCCTCCATTCTTTCTTGATCACTTCATCACCTAGATTCGGTCCTTCCAAGCACCATCGCGTTCGTGACAAGAAGCGCTGTCGCCATCTACTGTCCTCCCACACAATCTCTCTTTCTTTAGTGCATTATCCCTTAGTTACGTCGTTGAATTCCATTGCTCGTAAGTTCACTATAGCCAGCGCCCCTTTTTGCCATGGATCACTGCTTACCCACATAATTAATGGTTAATTTGGTTATTAATTTTTTTATTAAAAAAATATATCTTTATTTAATTACGTGATAGAACATATATTTATATGTAAAATATAATATAATAAAATAAATCTATTCAAAGTATTTAAAAGTATAATTAAAATCATGAACATACAAATATAATAATAAAATTTGTACTCCAAACAAATAAACATATTTTTTTATCATACATATATTATTTAAAAAATAAATATATTGTTAAAATTAATAACAAAAATTTAAAATGATAAAATCCAAGTTTCTTACCGTATTTTTTTTATAATATTTTGTTTTTTTAATTTTTAATTTATTAGTACTTTATTATTTAATTAATAATTAAACAAATTATTTTTATGAAAAATTATTTTTTGTATTATATTAGAGAAGAGACCAATATAGCAGTTTAAAAAATAAATTGTATAAATATTTAAGAGATAAATATGAAATACATACCTAAAATAAATAAAATAGACAAAATGGGAGTACTCTTGAGAAATAGAGAATTATTTTTGTCTGTTTTATTTATTTTAGACATGTATTTCATATTTATCTCTTAAATATCTATCTATATAATTTACTTTTGTATTTAAAAATTTTAATATTATCTATTTTTATTTAAAAATTATTTTTACATTATTTTTTAAACTGTTATATTGGTCTCTTCTTTAAGATAATACAAAAAAATAATTTCTCATAAAAATAATTTATTTAATCATTAATTAAATAATAAAATACGAATAAATTAAAAATTAAAAGAATAAAAATACTATAAAAATATTTGTAAGAAAATTAGATTTTATCATTTTAAACTTGTGTTATTAATTTTAACAATTTATTTTTTTTAAATAATCTATGTACAATAAAAGATATATTTTTCCTTGATTTTAATTATACTTTTAAGTAGTCTAAATAGAGTTATTATATTATATTTTACATTCATATGTTCTATCGTGTAATTAAATAAAGATTTGTTTTATACCTTTCTCGGCCTTTTGGCTAAGATCAAATAAAGATTTGTTTTAGTGAAAAAATTTAATAACCAAACTAAATATTACTTATGTTAGTAAAGAGTGATCCACGGCAGAAGGAGGGATCGAGTGAGAGAATAGGAGATAGCGAGGACGTCGGCACTGGCTATATTAAGGCTTAGTTTGGTAAAGTTTTTACTTTTTAAAAGTAGCTTATAAAAGCTAACTTTTAAAAGATAGCTTTTTAAGAGTTGTAGCATTTATGTTTGGTAAATCAAATTAAAAATTGCTTTTAATAATCACAAGCAATAACAATTGCATTTGGTAAAATAGCTTTTAAAATTTAAAAATACTATAATAGACATAAATGCAAGCATTAAATTTAAAAATTAGTTAACATATGAGGTTATATTAGACTTTTAAATTTTGAAAAGCATAAGCCAACTTTAAAAAGCTCTATCTTAGGTGCCCCGATCTTTTAAAAGCTGCAAGCACAAGCACGTGATCTTTTTTATTTAACAAACACAAAATGAGGAGCTTGAACTTTTAAAAAGTACAAACACCTCTTCGAAAAACTTTACCAAACCAAGCCTAAATAGGACGGCAAAGTTACTGATGACGGAAATTCAACCACATCGTTAACGGATGAAAAAAGAGAAATTGCGTGAGAGTATTCTCATTTTCTAACTTTATTTAAAATGATAATAAATTATAAAATAACCCAACTATAGTTAAATAAAAATCAATTATAATGTAATATGAAAAATAACTTACATATTATTTTAGAAGGGATTAGATAACATTCACCTTTAATATATATGTGTTCGCAATGTTAGACGTAATGTCCTAACTTTGTTCCAACAAGCTAAGTCTTATTATTTCCAGTTCTAACTGATTAACCGACAAAAAAAATTAAAAAAAAGGTAGTATTAAATTAGATATCTTAATACGTTGAAAATTCATTCTTTCCCTTTCACCTTGGCATCTACTTTCCAAGCAACGCTGTACGCTAATATTCTTTTTCGTCTTTTAAAAGCCTTGAATTTTAAGCCTTCAATTTTAATCAGTTGATAAGTACTGATAAGAGGATTTGACAGGGGAAAATATAATTTTAATTGATTAAGAAGTAATACGATTATTTACTTATTCTGAACTAAAATGGCCTATATATCTCATCTGTTTATATATTTAATTTGGATATTGACAGTCCAATAATTGTCTATTCTTTTCAATAACAAATACGAGATACACTATAACTATTGCTATCATATCCTTATAAGCTTCTAAATCTGCATAATTTAGAAAGAAAATAATAAAAACTATAATAAATCTACATTTCATGAGAGCAAAATAAACATGGCGCACGGCCAGTCCTATTTCTAATTGTTGGTAAAAAATGGATTTTTTGGACATAAAAACATTTCGACTGCTAATGGTTTCGACTACAAAAATATTAGTTTCGATTACAAGAAGCGAAAACAGGCAAGCTGAAATCGAAGAAAGATAGTACAAAAAACATTAAAGTTGAAAGATAATCAATTTTTTTTTGAGCATCAAAACTTACTACTTGACCATCCAGTTAAGTGGAGAACATTGGTGCGAGATTTGAAGAGCAAGTTGAAAAAAACATGAAACTTAAAGACCAAAGAAGACGTAGGTGTCAAAACTTGGAGGTCAAAATTTTTCGTAGTTAAGACAAGGTCATAGATGAGAAAAAAGAGAAAGTAAGATAGTGGACAACATGTTCGATGGCAAGACCATCTCCATTACCTATATATAAATAGTAGAAACTCAGAAGAGTTCTGGAACTTCTTCAAAAATACTAGATCATCACATATAAGCTTCTGCCAAAATTTCAGTTCCAACGACGCAATGGAAGACCATAGAGCACAAGTGCATGCGAGTGTTAAAAGTCTACTTTTATTTGCTTATCAAAATCTTGGGAGATTCACAATTAGTAATTCAACCGTTGGCTAGAAACTATCGAGTTATTAGTCAAAATTTATCCAAATATTTTGTGGTAGCCATTCGACTCTAGCTGAGTTTGACTCAGTTTAAATAAAGTATATATTTAAAGAGTCAAATTAGAAAGCTAACGAGTTATCTCAAATGGCTTCTACCTATAAAATATCTCCCAAGTTGATAAAGAAGTTTAGTGAAATTAAAACTAACCTAACTCCTTTAGAAGCAAGAGGAGTTTATTGTGCAAACGCTCTCGATCCAAATGATTGGAGATATAGGATCATTGACTTCCTTAAAAATTCTATTCAAAGAACATATCAAAAATTTAAATATTTAGCATTGAGCTTTGTATTAGTTGGAAGGAATCTATTCAAGAAAAGTATCGATGGTTCTTTGCTCCAATGTTTAAGTATGCAAGATGCATATTTATCTATGACAGAGGTGCATGAAAGTATTTGTGGAGCTCATCAAGCGGATCAAAAAATGCATTAGATCCTACATGAACAAGGACAAGTGGAGAACATTGGTGCGAGATTTGAGGAGCAATTTGAAGAAAACATGAGACTTAAAAACCAAAGAAGACGTGGGTGTCAAAACTTGGAGGTCAAAATTTTTCATAGTCAAGACAAGGTCATAGATGAGAAAAAAGAGAAAGTAAGATAGCGGACAACATGCTCTATGGCAAGACCATCTCCATTACCTATATATAAATAGTAGAAACTCAGAAGAGTTCTGGAACTTCTTCAAAAACATTAGATCATCACATATAAGCTTCTGCCAAAATTCCAGTTCCAACGACGCAATGGAAGACCATAGAGCACAAGTGCATGCGAGTGTTAGAAGTCTACTTTTATTTGCTTATCAAAATCCTGGGAGATTCACAATTAGTAATTCAACCGTTGGCTAGAAACTATCGAGTTATTAGTCAAAATTTATCCAAATATTTTGTGGTAGCCGTTCGACTCTAGCTGAGTTTGACTCAGTTTAAATAAAACATATATTTAAAGAGTCAAATTAGAAAGCTAACGAGTTATCTCAAATGGCTTCTACCTATAAAATATCTCCCAAGTTGATAAAGAAGTTTAGTGAAATTAAAACTAACCTAACTCCTTTAGAAGCAAGAGGAGTTTATTGTGCAAACGCTCTCGATCCAAATGATTGGAGATATAGGATCATTGACTTCCTTAAAAATCCCATTCAAAGAACATATCAAAAATTTAAATATTTAGCATTGAGCTTTGTATTGGTTGGAAGGGATCTATTCAAGAAAAGTGTCAATGGTTCTTTGCTCCAATGTTTAAGTATGCAAGATGCATATTTAGCTATGACAGAGGTGCATGAAAGTATTTGTGGAGCTCATCAAGCGGATCAAAAAATGCATTAGATCCTACATGAACAAGGACAAGTGGTGAACATTGGTGCGAGATTTGAGGAGCAATTTGAAGAAAACATGGGACTTAAAGACCAAAGAAGACGTGGGTGTCAAAACTTGGAGGTCAAAATTTTTCATAGTCAAGACAAGGTCATAGATGAGAAAAAAGAGAAAGTAAGATAGTGGACAACATGCTCTACGGCAAGACCATCTCCATTACCTATATATAAATAGTAGAAACTCAGAAGAGTTCTGGAACTTCTTCAAAAACACTAGATCATCACATATAAGCTTCTGCCGAAATTCCAGTTCCAACGACGCAATGGAAGACCATAGAGCACAAGTGCATGCGAGTGTTAGAAGTCTACTTTTATTTGCTTATCAAAATCCTGGGAGATTCACAATTAGTAATTCAATCGTTGGCTAGAAACTATCGAGTTATTAGTCAAAATTTATCCAAATATTTTGTGGTAGCCGTTCGACTCTAGCTGAGTTTGACTCAGTTTCAATAAAGCATATATTTAAAGAGTCAAATTAGAAAGCTAACGAGTTATCTCAAATGGCTTCTACCTATAAAATATCTCCCAAGTTGATAAAGAAGTTTAGTGAAATTAAAACTAACCTAACTCCTTTAGAAGCAAGAGGAGTTTATTGTGCAAACGCTCTCGATCCAAATGATTGGAGATATAGGATCATTGACTTCCTTAAAAATCCCATTCAAAAAACATATAAAAAATTTAAATATTTAGCATTAAGCTTTGTATTGGTTGGAAGGGATCTATTCAAGAAAAGTGTCGATGGTTATTTGCTCCAATGTTTAAGTATGCAAGATGCATATTTAGCTATGACAGAGGTGCATGAAAGTATTTGTGGAGCTCATCAAGCGGATAAAAAAATGCATTAGATCCTACATGAACAAGGACAAGTGGAGAATATTGGTGCGAGATTTGAGGAGCAAGTTGAAGAAAACATGGGACTTAAAGACCAAAGAAGACGTGGGTGTCAAAACTTGGAGATCAAAATTTTTCATAGTCAAGACAAGGTCATAAATGAGAAAAAAGAGAAAGTAAGATAGTGGACAACATGGTCTATGGCAAGACCAACTCCATTACCTATATATAAATAGTAGAAACTCAGAAGAGTTCTGGAACTTCTTCAAAAACACTAGATCATCACATATAAACTTCTGTCGAAATTCCAGTTCCAACGACGCAATGGAAGACCATAGAGCACAAGTGCATGCGAGTGTTAGAAGTCTACTTTTATTTGCTTATCAAAATCCTGGGAGATTCACAATTAGTAATTCAACCGTTGGCTAGAAACTATCGAGTTATTAGTCAAAATTTATCCAAATATTTTGTGGTAGCCGTTCGACTCTAGCTGAGTTTGACTCAGTTTCAATAAAGCATATATTTAAAGAGTCAAATTAGAAAGCTAACGAGTTATCTCAAATGGCTTCTACCTATAAAATATCTCCCAAGTTGATAAAGAAGTTTAGTGAAATTAAAACTAACCTAACTCCTTTAGAAGCAAGAGGAGTTTATTGTGCAAACGCTCTCGATCCAAATGATTGGAGATATAGGATCATCGACTTCCTTAAAAATCCCATTCAAAGAACATATCAAAAAAATTAAATATTTAGCATTGAGCTTTGTATTGGTTGGAAGGGATCTATTCAAGAAAAGTATCGATGGTTCTTTGCTCCAATGTTTAAGTATGCAAGATGCATATTTAGCTATGATAGAGGTGCATGAAAGTATTTGTGGAGCTCATCAAGCAGATCAAAAAATGCATTAGATCCTACATGAACAAGGACTGTATTGGCCTTCAATAATGAAGGATTGTATCAATTTTGATCGACACTGTGATCAATGCCAAAGGTATGCACCAATTTAAAGAGTTTCTGCCTCTGATTTACATGTTATAATCAGGCCTTGGTCATTTAGAGGTTGGGCTCTCCACCTAATAGGAATGATCCATCCTCCTTCGACTAAGGGGCATAAGTTTTTCTTGGTGGCAATCGATTATTTTATAAAGTAGGTAGAAGCTGTACCATGAAAGAAGTTATCCAAGTCAAGATAATTGACTTTATTAAGGAGTCGATTATTCATAGATTTAGCATTCCCTAAATGCTGACTACATATCAAGAGAACATGTTTACTGGTCAATAAATAAAGGGGTTTGCTGAGTCACGAGGCATTAAAATAGTATAATCGACTCCCCACTATACACAAGCTAATGACCAAGTCGAAGCCATTAATAAAATTCTGATAAGTTTGATAAAGAAGCATAGGAGGCAGCCTCAAAATTGGCATACTATACTAAGTCAGGTGTTAAGGACTTACATGTGTTCTCCAAGAGAATCAATTAAATCGACACCTTATGAGTTAGTGTATGGCCAAAAAGCTGTATTGGCACTTGAAATAAATTTGAAAAACATAAGGGTGGCAAGGCAATATGATTTGTCAGTCAAATAATATTGGTCGAGTATAATTGATGAATTAGATGAGTTAGACCAAGTTCGACTCATGGCGCTAGACAGAATAATAAAGCAAAAAGAGATGATATCTAAGTCATACAATCAAAAAGTAAAAGGTAAAACATTTGCAATTGGTGACTTAGTATTGAAATTAGTACTTCCGACTGAGCAAGTTAAAGGCAAATGGTCTCCTTTATGGGAAGGACCCTTTGAAATAGAAAAAGTTTTCGATAGCAATGGTATGGATAAGAAATTCAAATAGCAGTTGAACCATGCATGTAAATGGTAAGTATCTCAAAAAATACCATTGTCACTAAAACAAAGTAAGTCGAGAATACTAAATAAAATAACTGCAAAAGAGAGCTAGAGCAAGCTCCTAAACATGAGTTTCAGATCCTCTTGACGTTGGTCCATGCTTAAGGACTCTTGCGCTAATTCTTGAGCATTGGTGGCTCGAGTGACTGCTTCGACTAAAGCACCTCGACTCAAAAGTTTGGAAGCATGAGTCTTTTCAATCATTTGCAGTTCAAGAGAGAGAACATCATTGGTGGATGCGACTTTATTTTTTCCTGATTTTAGATTAGCCAATTCTCTCTCTAAGGTTGGAATCTTCGACACCATTTGTCGTTCCTTTGTCCGACCCTCCGACAAAATCTCAGCAACCTAAGACTTATCTGTGTCATATTTTTTCAGCTGAGTATCACAGTCAACTAAAGTCTCAAGTGACTTGTTCAGTTCTTGGTCAGTATCATGAATTCTGAAAAAGTGGGAGGAGACGTCCTCAATAAATGAGCCAAGAGATGAATGCATGTTGGAGGAAATATATTGATTGAGAAAGACACGTGCATCAGTAAGTCGAGACTTTAGAACAATATTGTCATCTATATCCTCGATGGAATGGTTCAAGCAATCAAGAACAATGTTGATTCTATCGACAACTTGAGGATCTGGACCCGTGAGCACAGGGGAAGTAACTTCTTCTATAACATCTTCCTCTTTGATCGACGCTTCCTGAGTCGACTTTTCAACTTGAGGAATAACAATGCTCAAATTTGGACTAGAAAACATCTCCATAGTTCCTTTAGAGGAATAAACCTATCAAGTTTCAGATAGGATATTTTCCAGGTCAATTCAAATCTCTAGCTTCTGGAGAAGGAACATTAAAAGGTGGTTCCGTATCTTGACAGACGAATTTTGTGTTGATAGTACGGGAATGGTGTCTTCGTCGACGAATTTTTGTGTCGACAATTCGACAAATTTCTGTATTGAATGTCCAAGAACAATAGTGACAGTTGCAACGGTCGACCCTGATCCATATGCAGGCTTAGATTCTTGGTGAGTTTCAGCATCACTAGGAAGAGACATATAGCGAATCTAAAAAGGACAAAAATATAAGGATCAAGTGACAGTCGAAAAGAACTTAATATTGAAAATCTAAACAAAAGAATTATCAGTGGAGATGAGGTCGAAAGATGAGATGCTGTTATCGATGATGGATTCTGAGTCAGTCAGAATAGGAGTAGACGGACTAACAATCTGAATAGTCTGAATAGACTGAAGGAATTATGTTTTAGCATAAATTGACTAATCCACTCCTTGATCAGAAGAATTATTAATATCAGCAGCTTGAGAAAAATTCCCTTTCTGGGATTGCTTCGACTGCAATATGTTAGAAAAAAAATAAAAATTTGCAAGTATAAGGTGAAATTTTTGAGTTGCGACAGACATCATTAAGTATATATCTTTGAGGTTTCAGGTCAAACTTTTTGAAGCTTTGGTATTTCATCTCTCATCAGAATATCAACAGGACTACGCTTCATGAGGAAAGGGTAGCACCACTTGACCTTTCTCTACTTCGACCTCCCCCTTGTTTCGTCTTTTTCTTAGGGGATGCGTCTTCATCAGTATCTCAGTTTTTCTTAATTGGTTGTGGGTCAACAGTAATTTGAGTGATGGGTGTCTGTCGAGTAACTGAAGAAATTAAAAGGTGAGGTGAATCAAGTATAAAAATTCTACCTAAAAAGTACGAAGTACATAAAAGGAAATTCAAGATTTCTTCTATAAACTCACCTTTGGTTTACGCTATCTGCGCAGTAGGAAAAACCATATTCGAGAGGGCTTTGATCGACATATGTACAATGAGTAGAAAAATATTTTGACCACCATTCATGAAAACCAGAAGTCGACAAGAAACAACGATTGATATTTAGATGTTGGTATTGAGTCGACATCCTTTGGTGGTTCATCTCTAACATCTTGTCGATTCATCTCTAACATCTTGTCGAATTCTTTTGTCTCTGACACCTCCTAGTAAATCATTTGAGCTTTAGGGTCGAGAAACAGATGAGAAGGTAAGGCTTGGGCTAATCCAAACTGTCGAGCTACATACTGGAGAGAATAAACGACTAATTTCTTTTTAAGAGCCCAGGTAATTCATGAGGTAGCCCGATAGGGAGGATTTAATGAGTTAAGATCCTAGCCCACATATCATCGACTATTGCTTGATTCTCTGGCTGAGAGACAGTAAAAGAGTTAAGGCATGAAACAGAACTGGGTTGAAATGAGAATAGGTTTGGAAAATAAGAAATATTGTGATCTTCTTTGATGTCGAACAGAATCTTAACAAAGTGTCAAATGACACCAATGGGAGACATCGTCTTTGGTTTTGTCCAAGAAAGTTGGGAAATATGGATACCATCGATCAGAGTGTTGGAAACTATAGAATCAAAAGTTGTGAGTTGATATTCAAGAACAGCTTTTAGCCACAAATTTACAACCCAGAGGGGACCGAAAGAATTGATCGAAGGATTTTCTTGACGAATTTCACTGATAATCAAAGAATGTGTTTCATAAAGCTAACTCAGAATCAAGGCAGGACGGTTGATGATTTTTTTTGAATGGTCAGGGACAAATAGTTATTATTTTGAATTTGCACTGATTTCGAGCAGAAAACAAAAGAGTTGAGCCAAAGCAAGAAGAAAGCTACATGCTCACTATCAAAAATAGGGTCTTCATTGGAACCCATGTTGTTTTGAATAAAGCTCGATATAGAGTTCGAGTCAAAATTAATGTCAAAATCATCCTCAAGATAATTGGTTGACCATGACATTAATTCACCATTGATTGGTAAACCGATCAGGGCCAAAATGTCCATCAGAGTCGGATCCATATTCCATAAGAAAAATGAAAGTTATTAGTGGCAGGACACCAAAAATACAGACTAGCCTCTAGTAAAGGAGCAGTGTAAGAAAGGTCGAAAGTAGCTAATTCTAAGGCATGCACAATATCTAGAACTTCCAAAATAGGTTTATACATTGGTGCAAGTCGAGCCATCTAGGTAAAAAAAAAAGGGTCTCAAATCCTTAGGGGGAGCAGTTCTAAAGACTGGACCAGCAAAATATGAGGCCTTGACATTCTTGCAGAAAATCAACGGTAAATGTTCTAGGGTTGCTGAAAAGAAAGAAGAAATAGACTCAATCTGTTCTTGGGTTGCCAATGGGACTAAGAAAAAATGCAATACTCCATTTACTAAAAATGGCAGAAATACCTGGCAGCGCCAGAGATCAGAGGTATCTGCATTTGGGTTTGTGGCTTTCAAAGCTCCATCTTTATTGTAGAACTGCGCTACTTCAGCCACTAATGGAGGATGTGAATGACTTTATCACCTTCTTAACGAGAATGAGAAACAGTAGCCATGGTTGCCGAAGAAGACGCGGCAATGATAGCTGGCGTAGAGCTCGAGTGAGGCATGGATTGGGAAGCCATGGAAGATGCGTCCTGCAGAAAGAAAAGAGATTACGATTTTTTCGAAAGGCAAGATTTTCGGAAATTATGATTTGGTTGCAAAAGTAATGATAGAGTGAGGAATACTCTATTCAAAGAATGGTTCATTAAAACTCAAGAAACATTATGTATTCCCAGAAAAGCACGCGCCATTTTAAATGATGCGTAACTGTCCTTTCAAAATTTGAAAATTTGAAAAGGTTGCACGTGTCTGGCACGAGAAATATTAAAACTTGTATTTTTGAACAAAATAACAAGTTTTAAAGGGCAATTTGTTGGTACAAAAAATGGATTTTTCTCGACTTAAGGACGTTTTGACTGCCAATGGTTTCGACTACAAAAGCAATAGTTTCGACTACAAGAAGAAAGCGAAAACGGGCAAGTTGAAGTCGAAGAAAGATGATATAAAAAATGTCGAAGTCGAAAGGTAGTTAGTGCCTTTCCTTGAGCATCAAGACTTGCTGCTCGACCATCAAGTTAAATGGAGAACATGGGTGCGAGATTTGAGGAGCAAGCAAAAGAAAGTAGGACTTGAAGACCAAGGAAGACGTGGGTGTCAAAACTTGGGGGTGAAGATTCTTCATTGTTAAGGCAAGGTCATGGCTGAGAAAAAAGAGGAAGTAAGATAGTAGACAACATGTTTCATGGCAAGACTATCTCCATGACCTATAAATAGTAGAAACTCAGAAGAGTTCTGGGACTTTTTCAAAAATACTAGATCATCACACATAAGCCTCCGCCAAAATTCCAGTTCCAGCATAAGTGCATGTGAGTGTTGGAAGTTGATGTGGCGGAAATTGGCTAATTAAGAATTGATATAAGTTGTGCGTTGCAAGTATAGCTCTTAACCAACCAGAAATCCGCTTATCAATTTAGAAAGGTTGTCACAAAAATTAAAATTAAAATACTGGGAGTATGAATCCCAGGTCGTCTCCCAACGAGTTGCAGAAAGGTGTGCTATTTTATTAATCAGATATTTTCAGAAAGAGTTTGAGTTGAATAAATAGGAAATTAAATTGGATAAATTAAGTAATTTAAATAAAAGCCTTGACTGGGAGTAGATTAGTTGGAAGCCCTATTCTTGTTGCAGTACTCTCAAGATTAATTGATAATTGAAGGTCGTTCTGTTTAGTTATCCCTTACTAAATAAGGAAAATTCAAACAAGTTGGAATGATGTTTCTACTCACAAGTCCCAATCCGCTTACTTGGAAGGACTGGCGTTAGTGACTAGAGAGCCATCCAACAGTAAACCCAATTACAATCTCTCTTTTGAGTATTCCAACTCAAGGGTTCCTTTCAATCAACTCCCCATCAAGTTAGGGAACTACTCGCTCATTGTGATTATGGAACACATAACATAGAAAAGGGAACTAATGAAAGACATGATAAATAAAACTCAAAGGAATCAATTAAAAATAGAAGTAACTCTTGTATTAATAAATTCTAAAATAATTCAATAATAAAATTGAGTAAATTAAAGGACATGAAAGAGTAAAGCCAAGTAAAGAAAACGAACTAGAATGACGAAGTCTTGATGGGGTAATAACTCTTCTCGATATCCCAATGCAAAGAACAATAGAAAATAAAAATCCTAAGAACTATGAGTGTGTAGAGAGAAAACCTAGAGGAGGAGTAAAACTAGATCTAAAAAAACTAAAATTGTGTAGAATGAATGTTGTTTTTGGTTTCTGCATGTCCTCTGGCTCTAGTCTTCTTTTCCGGGCCGAAAACTGGGTCAAAACATAGCCCAAAATCTCCTCCAGCGAATTCTGCAGATTATGCAGATCGCGCATGTCACGCGATCGCGTCATTCATACAGACGCGTCATGCGGCGTTTTGCTTTGCCACGCGGGCGCGTCGTCCACACCTCCGCGTCACTGGTGCTATTCCAATCCGCGCGGTCGCGTGAGCCATGCGACCGCGTCACTTCGATTTCCTCTCTTCCGCGCGGTTGCGTGAGCCTTGCGGCAGCGTCACTTCTCGCTGGTCATCTCCTTAATTTCTTGTGTTCCTTCCATTTTTTGCAAGCTTCCTGTCCAATCTCCAACTCATTCATGCCCTGTAAAGCCTGAAACACTTAACACACAGATCACGGCATCGAATGGAATAAAGGAGAATTAAAATACATAATTAAAAGTCTCTAGGAAGCAAGTTTTCAATCATGTAATAATTTTAGGAAGGAAATATAAATGCATGCTAATCATATGAATAAGTGGGTAAAGATCATGATAAAACCACACAATTAAACACATTATAAACCATAAAATAGTGGTTTATCAACCTCCCCACACTTAAACATTAGCATGTCCTCATGCTTAGTTGAAGGAGATAAAATAGATGAGTAGGAACATGTAAAACTCATGCATTGCAATGCAACCTATATATATGAATGCAACTGTATGATTTTTGTGTCCACTTGATCAATAATAAATAAGCTCTTTAAAACAATTACAAATCAAATTCCACTAATTCAATTCTCATGCAGTAAGAACAGATAAAAATGAAAGAAGGCAGCTCATGAAAGCAGGGAACATAGAATTTTAAGCATTGAACCCTCACTGATGATGTATATACGCTCTAATCTCTCTAGTGTATAAGGCAATCACTCCCTCCTTCTCTAATCATGCTTTCTAATTTTTGTTCTTCTCCTAATCAATCAACAACATTTGATATACCAATGCAAACATCATGAGGTCTTTTCAAGGTTGTAATGGGGCCAAGGTAATGGTAAGGATACATATATGGCTAAGTAAGCTCATAAACTGAATCTTTAATTAACCCAAGCTTTAACATAACCTATGTATATATTCTATATAACTTTTGAATTCATACCTAGCTATCCAGAATTTCTCTTTCACATTCCATACTCATGTATCAACTTTTATTTTAATTTTATCATACATGCATTGACCTTTGAATTCTTAACTTAATGTTGGGGTAATTTTGTCCCCTTATTTATTTATTGAATATATATTTTATAAGCATAAAAATAAACATAGCTTATCACTGCACATAGATTTTTAATTCTTATAGTTTCACATGAGTAGGTATCCAAATTCCCATTATATTATCATGACACATTCCCTTATTATCTTTTGTTCCCACAATTTTCCATACTTAATTAGCACACACAATTCTATCTTAAGCTAACCAAAGATTCAGTTTGGGATATATAGTTGTTTTTCCGCTTAAGGCTAGTAATGTGGTAAGATATAGAACAAATGGGATTTAAAGGCTCAAAGTGGCTAACAAAGGTAATTGAAAGGGTAGGCTTAAATTGGATAAGTGAGCTAAAAAATTAATGGTCTCAATCATATGCAAACATATAAATATAATAAATATTGGATATATATGATAAAACAAAATATAGATTACAATCATAGAGAAGTAAACACACAAGAATAAAATAATTATGGTTAAATAATGTAACCATGCATAAAGGCTCAAATCTCACAGGTTGTGTGTTCTTTAGCTCAAAAATTATGTTCCAAATACAACTTCAAGCAAATTTAACATAAAAATTTAATTAAAATTAGTGAAATTTTGTTCCAAAAATAGAGTCTTAGAAGAAACTTATTGTCTTTTCAATCAAGTGGAACATGCATGCAACTAATCTATTGTTATGCAATTTATCCTATTCTATAAAAGAAAAACTAACTAAATATCCTAATTTATTGGTGTTTAGGGAAGAGAAATTACCTCTGGAAGTCAGGTACTGACCGACCTCCCCACACTTAAGGCTTTGCACCGTCCTCGGTGCCATCTGTCAGGAACAGGGGTGGGCTGGTAGCAGTATCTCCACAGTCGGGACCATCATGGCTCCCTGTGCTGGTAAATGAAGTGGAGTCTGGGGTGTCTGAGTCCTTGAATTTTCCCATAATCAGCTCCTTGAGGTATGTGAATCGGCGCTTGTTACGGCGCTCTTTCATCTTAGCTTTGCGTTCCTGCCGATCCAACCTTTCGAGTATCTGATGGAGCAGTTGGTCTGTGGTAGGTGCTTGTGGTACGGAAGGAGGAATGTCCTGAGCCGGTTCAGTGGGCTGGCTTGTAGTGGCTGCTGAGGGTCTGATATATCTCCCATTAGTGACATATTGATCATCCCGTGGAAGTATGGCTTTGGTGTCCCCAGCTCTGAAGGAGACTCTGGCTGCTGAGACGAGATCTAAGACCAAGGTGGGAAAAGGTAAGTTGCCCGCGATTTTATGTGTCCCATGGCATTCCGGATGTGTCTTGGGAGGTTCAGAGACTGGTCTGTAAGGATGCACCATAGTAAGACGGCCATGTCCGCAGTGAAGGAGGACTCGTGAGTGCTCGGAAAGACGTAATGGGACATGATCTGTGCCCATACGCGAGCCTCCAAGGTAAGTGCTGAAGCCGAAATTCTCTTAGGGCGGGCATGATGGTATCCGTAGATCCATCGGCTGCCAGGTAGTGCAATAACTCTGAGAACGGCGTCCCAGTCAAATTGGTACATCTGGCGCTTGAGTGCGGCTTCTTGAAAGGCGTCCAAACCTTCTGGAATAGGGGGAAGACCTAGAGCTTTTTGAATGGCCTCTTCTGTAATGGGGACTTGCTTCTGACGGACAAAGACAGACTGCAGGGTTGGCAGGTGGAAGTTAGAGTAGAACTCGACTACCCAAGAAAGATTGACCTGCCTCGGCTGTCTCTGTAGGAAACCCCATTGTCTTTGTGCAATTTGCGGCTCAACAAAGGTAGCAATATAGTTTGGGAGGAGAAGAAGGTATTTGTTGTTGTAGCTCCTTTCTGCCAGGATGGGGAACATCTGCTCACAGTAGTGATTGGGAAATCGTGCAGTGTCCTTTGCTGGGAAGGCTTTTTCTTTATCATCAACCTTTATAATCCTCTTAAGTCTCTTTGTGGAAGGTTTAACCGCAGTTAAAGAGGGTTCTGCCAATAATGCTCTTTTTGTTCCTCTTCTTGCTGTTGATTTGGGAGTAGCTTTCTCTTTTTTTTTCTTGGTGGCCATTCGGAAAAAGGGAAGAGAAAGTAAATTAAATTCAAAGAGATAGAGCAAGGAAGAGAATGGAAAAGGGTGGTTATGAATGCACAGTAAAAGGTAAATGATGTTATCACATGGTCATGACTACATGTGAAAAGTCATCAATGGAAAATAGTTAGTGCATATGATGACAAGTGAATGCAAGGTGTTTATTGGCATGCTGGCAAAGGCATGAGTAGCATAGATCAAGCATCACTCGTAACAAACCATCACGTTTGTATTGACAATTATTTATAACGAATAAAATATAAAAGGGGTTTTGTGAAAAATGGGCATTTAATAGTAGAGTAGAATAACGGAGAAAATTGTAAAATGCCATATGGGCTTTTTCACAAACACAGCATGCATGGTGAAATAATGTATGGAAAGTATTAAATTGAACATGCAAGCAACCCTTTAAAAAGTAATATATAATTGCCAAACAAATTCAGAACAATCCACAAGCATATAATGAGAAATAATGACTCAAATAAATATCTAACACCAAGTAAAAAGGAAGAAAATATGAATAATGAAAGTAAAAAGAAAAGAAAAGAAGATAACATAGAAAAATAAGAAGAAAAATAGAAAAGTAAGGAGAGAAGAAGAAAAAGGAAAACCTTGTTAATGGGGGAGAGAGAAAGAGTGAGGGTGTAAAAAGTGAGAAATAAGGAAGAAGGAAGAAGGAAGAAGGGAGGAGGAAGAAATAAGGAGGGAAAAGAGAAAATAGGATTTGAGAAGAAAAAGATAAGATAAGTGGCAAATCAGGGAAGCTGTGCGGCGCAATCGACGCGGTCGCGTGGGGCACGCGGTCGCGCAACTTGTGCTGATACTGATTGACGCGGTCGCGTCGGTCACACGGTCGCATGACCCGTTTTATGCCACTGGCGCGAGGGCAGTCTCGCACTCGCACAACTCTCTGTCAAAATCATTAATTGCCAAATATTGGGTGACGCGATCGCGTGGGGCATGCGATCGCATGAGTGGCCATTAGAAGGATATGATGCGGTCGCGTCAGTCACGCGGCCGCGTGGGAAGGATTGTGCGTTCAGCACCAATCCAGCACCACTCTAGCACAACTTTCGGTCGTGCACCCTTTTGACGTCGAATTCTAGGGCACGCGGCCGCGTGGGTCACGCGGTCGCGTGGGAGGCCAATGTTGCCATGTGACGCGGATGCGTCGGCGACGCGGTCGCGTGGGGCAATTTGTGCCATTGGCACGCCTCCAGCCACGCTCCTGCGTGACTCTCTGTTTGTTTTTATTTTCTCCCATCTCCTTGCGACGTGGACGCGTCAATGATGCGGTCGCGTCGCGTAACCCTTTTTTTTTCAATTAAAAATAAAAGTATGTAAATGCAGATGCACGAAATGTACTATTAAAGGGAAGAGTTATTAAATAGAAAAAAACTAAAAATAAAGACAAGAACGATCATACCATGGTGGGTTGTCTCCCACCTAGCACTTTGCTTTAACGTCCATAAGTTGGACGCTCCATTAGCTCAATCTTCGGCTATGTGAGGATCTTCCAAGAGAAAAATCTCGAGCTCCTTGTTTTTCTTCATCCGCTCTCCATGGTACAGCTTTAAACGATGTCCATTAACTTTGATAAGTTCAGAGCTGGAATGATGGCTTAGGTGATAAACTCCGTATGGTTCTACCTTCTCTACTCTGTATGGACCATCCCATCTTGATCTCAACTTGCATGGCATGAGTCTCAGTCGAGATTTGTAAAGGAGGACTAAGTCTCCAGGTTGAAACTCTTTTCTCTTAATGTGATGATCATGTACAACCTTCATCTTCTCCTTGTATAGTCTTGAATTCTCATAAGCTTCTAGGCGAAGGCTTTCCAATTCTTGCAGTTGCAATTTCCTTTCAGCTCCGGCTTCCTCAATTCCCATGTTGCACTCCTTTACTGCCCAAAAGGCTTTGTGCTCGACTTCAACAGGGAGATGACAAGCCTTTCCATAGACTAAGCGGAAAAGACTCATCCCAATAGGTGTCTTGTATGCGGTTCTGTACGCCCAAAGTGCATCCTGTAGCCTGGTGCTCCAATCTGTTCTATGAGGTTTGACTATCTTCTACAAGATACGCTTTATCTCTCTGTTTGACACCTCGGCTTGCCCATTAGTCTGAGGATGGTATGCTGTTGCAACCTTATGAATTATTCCATGCTTCTTCATTAATCCTGTTAGTCTCCTGTTACAAAAATGGGTGCCTTGATCGCTCACGATTTCTCGTGGTGATCCAAAGCGACAAATAATGTGGTTTCTCACAAAGAAAACAACAGTGTTAGCATCATCGGTGCGGGTATGAATTGCTTCCACCCATTTGGAAACATAATCCATAGCTAACAATATATAAAAATAACCATTAGAATTTGGAAATGGACCCATGAAGTCAATGCCCCAAACGTAAAAAATTTCACAGAAAAGCATAATTTGTTGAGGCATTTCATCCCTCTTGGATATATTACCAAAATTTTGGCATGGAAAACAAGATCTACAAAATTCAGCAGCGTCTCTAAAAAGTGTAGGCTACCAGAATCCACAGTCTAAGATTTTTCTAGCTGTTCTTTGAGGGCCAAAATGTCCTCCACTCTCAGATGAGTGACAGGCCTCTAAGATGGACTGGAATTCTGATTGAGGCACACACCGTCTAATTACCTGGTCAGCGCCACATCTCCATATATATGGGTCATCCCATATATAATATTTAGACTCGCTTTTCAGCTTGTCTCTTTGATTCTTAGAAAAGTTTAGAGGAAAGGTGCGGCTAACTAGATAATTAGCTACAGGTGCATACCAAGGGACTACCTCAGATACTGCTTGCAGGTTATCAAATGGAAAATTATCAGCTATAGGAGTGGGGTCATCTGAAATGTGCTCAAGGCGACTCAAGTGGTCTGCCACTAAATTCTGGTTACCACTCCTATCCTTAATTTCTAAATCAAATTCTTATAATAGCAGTATCCAATGTATAAGCCTTGGTTTGGACTCCTTTTTAGCTAATAGATACTTTAGAGCTGCGTGGTCTGAGTACACTACTACCTTCGTACCAAGTAAATAGGCTCGAAATTTATCCAGAGCAAAAATAATAGCAAGAAGCTCTTTCTCAGTAGTAGTATAATTGGACTGTGCTGCATCTAGAGTTTTAGACGCATAAGCAATAACAAAAGGATCCTTACCTTCACGCTGAGCCAATGCGGCTCCTACTGCATGGTTGGAAGTGTCGCACATTATTTCAAATGGCTGGCTCCAGTCCGGTCCTCTCACAATTGGAGCTTGAGTCAGGGCGGTCTTCAGCTTATCAAACGCTTGTTTGCAATCTTCACTGAACTCGAACTCAATATCCTTCTGCAGTAGTCTGGATAAGGGAAGTGCTACCTTACTGAAGTCCTTAATGAATCTCCTGTAAAAACATGCATGGCCAAGGAACGAGCGGACTTCCCTCACAGAAGAGGGATAAGGTAAACTAAATGAATGGAAGAGGATAGTGATCCTTACGGGTTGCTTGGTTGAGGCGTCTGTAGTCAATGCAGACCCTCCAAGCGTTCTGTACTCTGGTTGCTATGAGCTCTCCATGCTCATTCTTCACTGTAGTGACTCCAGACTTCTTTGGTACTACTTGTACTGGGCTTACCCATTCACTGTCTGAGATGGGATAGATGATATCTGCCTCCAGTAGTATGGTTACTTCCTTTTTGACAACCTCTAAGATAGTGTGGTTCAGTCTTCTTTGGGGTTGACGAACGGGCCTTGCTCCCTCTTCTAAAAATATTCTGTGCTCACATACTTGAGGGTTGATGTCTACTATATCTGCCAAACTCCACCCAATTGCCTTCTTGTGCCTCCTCAGCACACTTAGTAACTGCTCTTCTTGTTGAGAAGTGAGTTCCCTTGCAATGATGACTGGACACTTTTGCTTGTCCTCAAGGTAAGCATATTTGAGGTGTGGATGGAGGGGTTTTAATTCTAACTTCTGGTCATGGTCAGGCTCTGGGTTGTTTGGAGCTGGCAACAATGGGAAAGCACTGTCATTGTCCTCTGAGAATGTCCCCACACTTGGACCTTGTCCTGTGTGCTTTTCTTCTAACTCCTCCTGGTGAACTTCAGCCACGGTTTCATCTATAATGTCACACTGGAAGATAGAATGATCTTATGAAGGGTGCTTCATAACTCCATTCAGATTGAAACTTACTAATCGGCCATCTATTTCAAAAGAGTATGTTCCTGAAAAAGCATCCAATTTGAACTTAGATGTCTTCAGGAATGGTCTTCCAAGTAGGATTGATGATGGCTTCTCTGAGTCATTTTGGGGCATCTCCAGAATATAAAAATCAGTGGGGAATGTGAGTCCCTTAATGCCCACTAATACATCTTCAGCAACTCCAACCACTGTAATAATGCTTTTATCTGCTAACACAAAACGAGCTGCCGACCTTTTTAAGGGAGGGAGACTCAAAATATCATATATAGACAAATGCATTATACTCACACATGCTCCTAAATCACACATGCAGTCAGAAATTATCACACCACCAATAGTACAATCAACTATACAAGGACCTGGGTCACTACACTTTTCAGGTAAACCTCCCATTAAAGCAGATATGGAACTACCTAAAGAAATAGTTTCTAATTCATTAATTTTGTCTTTATGTATACATAAATCTTTTAGAAACTTTGCATATTTAGGTACCTGTTGAATAACATCAAAAAGAGGAATAGTTACCTCAACCTTTTTGAATATCTCTACCATTTTGGGATCAGGTTCCAGCTGCTTCCTGGGCTTCCTTGCAAGTTGTGGAAATGGGATAGGAGTGGTGTCTTCTGCAGTATCTGCGCCCTGTGGTGCTTCCTTCTGTAGTTGAACTTCTTCTTTTTTAGCTATGTCCTGTATGTCCTCTTCCTCTTCAGCATCTTCTATTTCCACTACCTCTTCAGCTGAGGTGTGTTCTGGTAGGCTTGGCTCCTCCTGATTCCTCTCTTGCAGTGTGGTTCCGGACCTCAGGGTGATGGCATTAATGCCACCCTTGGGATTGGGTAATGGTTGAGAGGGGATTCCACTGGAGCTCAAGGGCTGGTTATTGGAGTTATTCATTGATCCAATCTGTGAGACAAGAGCTTGCAAAGTAGCATTCAGACAATTTAGAGTGGCATTAATGTTATTTTTCATGGTCTGTTGTCTCCGATCAATGGATTGTAGTAAATCATCATTAGAAGATGAGGAAGGATAAGTAATTTGAGAGGTCTGCTGTTGGGTATTCTGTGGTCTTTGGGACTGTCTCAGGTGAGGCGCTCTGTAAGGCTGGTTCTGGTTCTGCTGCCTGTTGTTATTATTCAACCTCTGATTTTCCTGATTGTCTCTGCCTCCTCTGTTGTTGTTGTCCCTCCAATTTTGGTTAGAATTGTCTTGCCATCCATGGTTGTAGTTGCCACCTTGATTGTACCCTTGGTTGGGGCGGTCATAGAAATTATGAGTGGCTGCCACGGTGTTGTCTTCCTGCTGGAGCTGCGGACATTCATCAGTATAGTGGTTATAATCAGCCTAGATTCCGCAAACTCTCTGTGGGACTAATTGTTGGCCTTGCTGTGGTGGAGAGGGTTGAGCTTGCTGAACTTGTTGTTGATTCAATTGCATCTCCTTCAGCAAGTTGGTCATTTCACAGATACTCTGAGTCAGAGCAGCAGTCTCTCTGCTAGAGGATACTTCTGCAACGGCTTTTGAACGACCTTGTTTCTGCCTGTGATTCCGAGTAGATTCAGCTAAGTCGCTGATCAATTGCCATGCCTCATTAGTGGTCTTGTACTTTTTCATAGACCCATTGCTAACACTTTCCAATGTGGTCTTATCTTGGGGCCTCATGCCTTGTGTGACGTAACCGAGTAACACTATCTTGTCAATCATATGGTGGGGCATGCTTCCAGAAGATTATTGAAGCGCTCCCAGTATTTATAGAGAGTCTCAGGTTCATCCTGAACAATCATGGAAATGTCTTTCCTCAGTTTATCAGTAACTTCAGCTGGAAAGAATTTTTCCAAGAATTCTCTTCTCAGTGTATCCCAGTTGGATACAATTGCTGCTGGTTGAGTGTAGTACCACTCTCTTGCCTTCTCCTCAAGAGAAAACGGAAAAGCTTTCAGCAAAATTGAAGTTTCATCTGCACCATCACGCCTGACAGTAGAACAGGCTGCTTGAAAATCTCTCAGGTGCTTGATAGGCTCTTGAGCAGGCAAGCCATGAAACTTGGACATCAAATTGAGCAGTACGGTCTTTATTTCAAAGTCTGTAGCCACCGCTGGGTGATGCGCTTGAAATGGTTGCATTGTAAAATCAGGGGCTCCAGCCTCCTGGATAGTAACTCTCCTAGCTGCTGCCATGTTACCTGCACGTAAATCAACCAAATCAGTAGAACGGGGGCTGGTTTCTTTCTCAAGTGACGTTTCAGATCCGTCCTTAGAGAGGACTAACCGACGCCGAGCTTGCCTTATTCGTGAAATAGTTCTTTCAATCTCAAGATCGAATACTAGCAAGCTTGGATCAGGAAGTGAACGCGTCATCTAACGAAAGAAACAAGCAGCTCATGGTAGCAAGATAAAATAAAATGCAAATAAATAAAATCCAATTAATAACTTTAGCACTCTATTGCAACTCCACGGCAATGGCGCCAAAAATTGACATAAGTTGTGCGTTGCAAGTATAGTTCTTAACCAACCAGAAATC
>NC_029787.2:101652900-101658851 GCF_000816755.2 Arachis ipaensis | reverse complement strand
GGGAGTATGAATCCCAGGTCGTCTCCCAACGAGTTGCAGAAAGGTGTGCTATTTTATTAATCAGATATTTTCAGAAAGAGTTTGAGTTGAATAAATAGGAAATTAAATTGGAAAAATTAAGTAATTTAAATAAAAGCCTTGACTGGGAGTAGATTAGTTGGAAGCCCTATTCTTGTTGCAGTACTCTCAAGATTAATTGATAATTGAAGGTCGTTCTGTTTAGTTATCCCTTACTAAATAAGGAAAAGTCAAACAAGTTGGAATGATGTTTCTACTCACAAGTCCCAATCCGCTTACTTGGAAGGACTGGCGTTAGTGACTAGAGAGCCATCCAACAGTAAACCCAATTACAATCTCTCTTTTGAGTATTCCAACTCAAGGGTTCCTTTCAATCAACTCCCCATCAAGTTAGGGAACTACTCGCTCATTGTGATTATGGAACACATAACATAGAAAAGGGAACTAATGAAAGACATGATAAATAAAACTCAAAGGAATCAATTAAAAATAGAAGTAACTCTTGTATTAATAAATTCTAAAATAATTCAATAATAAAATTGAGTAAATTAAAGGACATGGAAGAGTAAAGCCAAGTAAAGAAAACGAACTAGAATGACGAAGTCTTGATGGGGTAATAACTCTTCTCGATATCCTAATGCAAAGAACAATAGAAAATAAAAATCCTAAGAACTATGAGTGTGTAGAGAGAAAACCTAGAGGATGAGTAAAACTAGATCTAAAAAAACTAAAATTGTGTAGAATGAATGTTGTTTTTGGTTTCTGCATGTCCTCTGGCTCTAGTCTGCTTTTCCGGGCCGAAAACTGGGTCAAAACAGGGCCCAAAATCGCCCCCAGCGAATTCTGCAGATTATGCAGATCGCGCATGTCACGTGATCGCGTCATTCATGCGGACGCGTCATGCGGCGTTTTGCTTTGCCACGCGGCCGCGTCGTCCACGCCTCCGCGTCACTGGTGCTATTCCAATCCGCGCGGTCGCGTGAGCCATGCGACCGCATCACTGCGATTTCCTCTCTTCCGCGCGGTTGCGTGAGCCATGCGGCCGCGTCACTTCTCGCTGGTCATCTCCTTAATTTCTTGTGTTCCTTCCATTTTTTGCAAGCTTCCTCTCCAATCTCCAACTCATTCATGCCCTGTAAAGCCTGAAACACTTAACACACAGATCACGGCATCGAATGGAATAAAGGAGAATTAAAATACATAATTAAAAGTCTCTAGGAAGCAAGTTTTCAATCATGTAATAATTTTAGGAAGGAAATATAAATGCATGCTAATCATATGAATAAGTGAGTAAAGATCATGATAAAACCACACAATTAAACACATTATAAACCATAAAATAGTGGTTTATCAGAAGTTTACTTTTATTTGCTTTTCTTTTATTTTCATTTTCCGTTTCTTTTCATTATTTGCTTTACACATTTTATTTTTACTTCTGTTCTTCAAGCATTTTACTTGTTTTTAATTTCAATTTTAAAGTTTCATCTGTTTTATCGTAATTCTTTATTATTTTGCCACAATTCAAACATCTCATACATTTCGACACGAATATTAAGTAATTTTCAGGTCGAATTCACTCTTTTTTAGAGAAATCGTATCTGCTCTACATACTAAGATCTTGATACAAACTTAATTTGACTCCCTATCAAGACACCCTATCGAAATTATCAAAAATAAAGTGAAACACTAATAAAATGAATTTCGTAAAACACGTATATATAGATTGGTGCCAAAAGTGGTTGTTATCATGCTTCCCATACAATAAGGTAATGGTGGTCTTTGAACTGAAGGTATAACCTTCTTTTAAGAATTAGAACTTAGAAATAAGTATATATGCCGTTACATCTTTAATTTGGGAAACCTCTGATCTCCAAAACTATAGTATATCGTGTATAAAAAGGTAAGGATGTGGAATTGTGGATGGGAAATTGAAGTACGGAGTCTATAACTGTCTGCACAAATTAAATATTTGACTATTCATGATGGTGGTAGCTAATTTTGTACTGTACAAGCTTTTAACTTTTTGTAATTAGGATTAACTTTTCCTTAGCATCTAATGACATGACCCTTGTCTCAATTTATATCTACACACGGTACAATTGATCGCATTAAAGTCACCCCAATCATACCTTGTGTGATTAATGTCAAGATTTTCACCCAAGGCCAAGGGTAAATAATGTGTATTACTTGGTTGAAAGTCAAAGATGTATCCTTCCAATTGTGCCTGACAGATTATAGTTGAATTTAGAGAAAATTTCACTCCACTCGTCTATGAGATGTTAAAATGGTATTTTTTTTCTTCTATTTTATAAATATACATTTCTCTTCCTTCTAACTTTTAAAAAATCTTTTTTTTAATCCATTTTAAACTTTTTATGTTAACTAATGTTAATTTTATCTATTTTAAAAAAAAATAAATTATTTTTTTTTAAAATATGAAGTAGAAGTATAACAATAAGCAACATTTTTCTAGCTATATACAATTAGCCGGGAAGGTAATCTCTCTAAAGTCTAAATGTTCAACGAGCCAGATACAAATAGGTTTCCATGGAGTTCAAGTCCTTGTTGCTTGGTTTACAGTACGGTGCTTAGCTTGTACTCGTTATTATGACCGTGGTATAGTAACATAGATACGGTTTTAATTAATTTATGTGTTAATTCTTAAACATTGTGCATGACAGGCATATAATAATGCTACACTTGGAGTTGATGGTGATTTGAATATGGAGACAAAAGAATGTTTCTTATTATTACTATACAATACATGCATGTTAATGGTGGAAGGGAGCAAATTATAGTTTGGGTTTGTGGGTTTTCCAATATAGGAATAGGATCTCTTTCTCAATCTCAGACATTAAATAAAAGCTGCATATATGATATGGTAAGATATACAATATGATACGATTTTTGTTTTTTGCATTGGCTATAGCTATGCATGCCTTCCCTATTTGTTAGCAGTAACCCTACCATATGATGATTAATACTAGGGTGGTCCTAACACACCACAAATATACTAACTGCGTACCAATATGATAAAGAAGCATTATTATTATTTTTATACACATAAAGAAAATTTAAGGGGATGGACCACCCTAATAGGCTAGAGTAGTTGCAAGTTTCAAGTATGAAGCCCTATGTTGTGTTCAAAAATAGAGCTGAAACAGGGTCTTATTCCTACAGTATCCCCCGCCATTTGTGGAGTACCTAGTTAATTGACCCTTCTCTATCTCCCCCATAGCCACGCCTTCAATTCTTGCTCCCTTGAAATCTGTAACTCTACGTCACTGTAGTAACACACTTCCTCTACATATCTCTTTCCACCAAAAATAAAAATAAAAATACATATATGTTATAATTAATTTGAAAACATTATTCAAAGTGTATAAATTTTACACGAAATAAATATTAATTAAAGAATGTTCAAATTTGTTTGATTTCTTTTTTATTTGGTATTATATTTAAATTCATTCATATATTAGCAAGCATATAATTAACCTCTTGACAGATTAGAGAGACAAGTTCCGGGAAAAGGGGGAACTTAATTAATATTACCACTGCCAGTGTTGAACAACGAACAAACACATACAAATTAAGGAGAACATATATGTATTCAATTATATATCATCATTCTCTAAAATTATGCATGCTTTCTCTTCGGATTCTCACCCATTCTTTTACAGTAGATAGCTAGCTAGCTAACTTAAGGGTGGACAGTGCATTTTGTTGTTGACTGTGATATATAACTCATAATGCAAAATAGGATTTTAGAGGTACGGTACGGTTTAATATGTATACGAAGAATTGTTCTTAAGAAAAATATAACGATATATTGATAATATGTTTTAGAATAATGATATTTAAATTAAATAATAGATTTAAAATTGTGAAAATTAAGATTAAATAAAAAGTCAACTATTAATCACTAAACTAGCTGAAGTAAAGTCATTGCAATGATCTTATTTTTATTGAAAAATGAAGTGATGAAGTGGTGGTAGTAGAAATAAGAGGAAGCGAAGGGTGACATCACGAGTCATGGTGACAGAGCTTAATTAGAGCCCAAAAGGGTATATCACAGTGCAGATTTCATAGGCAAGTCATTTACTTATTTAGCAAGCGGCGGAGAAAGCTACCAAATCTAGTAACACTCTGTTTAGGGTTACTAAATTTAAATGGTATATATATATATATACACTACACAAATTCAGTAACTCTAAATAAATTTGATTACTTTTTTTATTATTAAATTATTATTTTTTTGTATTTATCTTTTATTTGAGTTAGGAACTTAATATTAATTAATTTTTATGTTTTTCTTTAAAAACATTAACTTTTAACATTTATTTTTTTCTTAAGAAAAAGTGTAAACTCAATATTAGAAATGGTGAAAACTTTGTTTTGAAACAAAAAAAAATGGTGAAAACTCAGATACAGTCGACTTCACATGAAGTGGATAATTGAGAATCGTTAGATAATTTGACTGATTTGACTAAATTTTCATTTAACGATTCTCAACTATCAACTTCACATAAAGTCAACTGCACCTGAATTTTCACCATTAAAAATATATATAATGGCAACAACAGCTTAAAACATTAAAAGTTCAACTGAAAAATTAATTATTGAGTATTTGTCAACTTTGTTTGAAACTATTTTTTTACAGTCGAATCATATTTCATAAAAAATCCTCGACAGAAAATATATTTTCTTGTCCAACGCAAAAGGAAACATCGGTATTGTCAAATTTTTCTGACAAAAATTGTCATCATAGTTAACCAATATAAAAAAATTCTGTTGTCGGATTTTTTAATGCAAAATCAATGTAATATGTTTCAAAATTCGTTTTATTTTGTATTATTTTATTTTTATTTTTTTATTCGTAATCTTGTAATAATATTCACTATTTATGAAATTTAAATATAAATAACATAATATTGTATATTATTAAATCATAAAATTTTTAATACAAAATGATTATAGTCAATAAATTGATGGTCGCTATGAGTCTACACAATCATTGTATCGTTCTCCTCTCCATCCTTCTCCTCTTGCGTCGACGGTACTAGTGTTAGAGATGATAAACCTTGTAGGCAGAGCTGCCATCGTATTGATATATATGGTTAGATGAATTTTAGGGTGTAAAAAGAAAATTTTTTTTATATCTATAAATTTGTGTTGTCTCAGTAAATGATTGACAAATATCTTTAAAAGAAAGAGATAAGGTCTTTTATTTTACAGTAGAGATACAACTTTACAAGACCTTCTCTCTGTTATACGTGAAAATTTTAATAGTTAGACTATTTAATTATATTTAAGATGATTAATTATTTTAACATGATAGTGGGCTTTAATTTATGTACTGATTTTTTTCCGTATTTGAATTATTTAAAAAAAAATACAAAATGAAGGTTTGAGTTTATAAATTTATGAGTTTATAATATTATATAAAATATTCACTCATTTAATACGTGTTGCGGGCCAACCCAGCTGGCCGCGTGGCCGACCCGACCGGCACGCTTCTTTGCCGGATCCGGGCGACCGCTTAGCGGGGCACCATGCGCCCGGGCATCGATCCGAATGCCTTTCCTCCTGGGAGCCAGCTCACCTGGCAACAGCTAGCAGAGGAAGCTTCGCGGAAAGTGGATCTGCCCATGAGGGGCCCACCTCTGACACAGTATATAGGGGGAGGGTCCTACTCCTCCCCCAAGGTATGTCATCATAACTTTTTCTCTCCGCCACTTGCACGCCCACTGACTTGGGCGTCGAAGTGTCCTTGCAGGTGGCACCCCCCTCAACTCCAGAAGTACTCGAAAAGTCGGCCGCTCACGCTTCCCAGGATCCAGGCCCAAGCTAGGACCCACCTTCACACCCGACAAGCAACCCTAAACAGTCCGATAACCAACTTACCGAACAATACGTAACATTTATTATTATTA
>NC_029787.2:101642702-101652674 GCF_000816755.2 Arachis ipaensis | reverse complement strand
ACTAAAATTTAATCGATAAATAAAAAATTAATTTTGAAATTTTAAGATAATATTTTGTTTTTATATATTTTTTAGTTAAAAATGAAATTAAAATTAACTCATATAAATATGTACTAATGGATATATGTTTCAATAAATTAAAATTGTGTGATAAAATAAAAAAAATGTGCTTTAAAATTTATCGAACAATAACAAAAAAATCTGGCCTCAACCTAGAATACTTTTTTTGGGGCAAAAACAAAAAAAATCTAACACATTATAATTAATCATAATAAATATAATTATTTAAGCTAAACATTAAAACTCTCATGTAAAAGAGAGAGAAGGTCTTTGCACCCCACTTTTAAGGTTGTATCTCACTTGCAAAATAATAGACTTTGTCTTCTTCTTTTAGGAATATTTGTCAACTATTTTTTGTAACAGCACAAATCTATATATGTAAAAAATTTTTTCTTTTTATATCATAGAATTTACCCTATAATTATAGAAAATCAACTTCAATTCCAAGATTGACAAACACTTCAAGCTCTACCAAAGTTGGGTTGGATAAAGAAATGAAGAAGAGAAAATTAACACAACTATCATAATTAATTTCAAATTTTTAATAAATTATCTATTCAATTTCTCTAAAGTCACATTTATAATTGATCCGACCGTTATAAATTCGATGTCATAACTCAACATTAAACATCATAATTCGGCATCTGGTGCTATAAAGCGGATACACATTACAACCATACTCAACGGACTACAGCTTGGAATCAAAATGCCCGATCAAGCGTTATTGCTTATTAAAACCCAATAACTACTCTTCAATTCGGAGATCAACGACAATGTAACCGACCTTTGTTTTTAAATCTATAAAGGTATGATATCTTGTCCTAAATAGACACATAGTATTCACAATATTAACTTAAGCATCGAAGTGCCTTTTGCAGGTACACTCCTCCATTCTTGCTCGCTCTCTCCATAAGCGTGTTACAAGTTCGGACTCCCAGAACTCACAAGTTCGGTGCTGAAAGCTATAATTCGGCACACTCACTAAGGACCGAGCTCTCTTAAAGGTATCCGTACAGGAACAATTGGCGCCCACCGTGGAGCCAAAAATATAATTCTTTTCATTTTCATCGACCTCAACGTCCTTCGCTTCCAACCATGGCTGACCAGTTTTCACCAACACCCTCCGAACTTCTTCGGATAGTAACTGAGTTACAACAAGCTAATCATCGCATGGCGGAAAAGAATCAAAGAGTGGCAAACCAGATTGTCGAGTTAACTAATGCTCGGATTGAAAATAACAACGATCGACAAGAGCGAACGGAAGAAGCCGAGCATCAATCTGGACCGACGCACGTCTCCAAAACTGCTCGGCGTGAAGAAGAACAACTTGAACACAATGAAGAACTTCGGCCAGAGAACGAAGATGACGACCCAAAAAACTCGCCCGGGCCATTCACGGCCGAGGTGATGAACTTCGTGCTGCCCAGGAGGTTTACTTTGCCAACTACCTTAACCCTATATGACGGGTTAGGTGATCCAAACAAATACATCAAAAAGTTCACCTCCATAATGATACTAAATGGTGCATCCGATAAAGTTTTATGTCGTTGTTTTCCTCTTATTTAGACGATCCTGCACTTGATTGGTTTTGTTCTTTGCCTACAGATTTCATTTCTCGTTTTCGAGACCTGTCAAAGTGGTTCGAAGAGCATTTTGCCAGATCAACTATCTACCTGCATGATTCTGATTACTTGAACACGATCAAATAAGGCCAGCCTGAAAGCCTAAAAGATTACATGACACGCTTCACAAAGGTAGCTATGGGTATACCAGATTTCCACCCTGAAGTTGAATTACACGCCATCAAAAGTGGACTCCGACCAGGAAAATTCCAGGAAACTATTGTTGTGGCCAAACCTAAAACTATGGCCGAATTCCGTGAAAAGGTGAAAGGACAAATTGACATTGAAGAACTCCGATAAGCTCGGAAAACCGAGAGACCACAATAAAAAGAAGACGATAAAGCATGGAATAGCAAGAAGAACTTCAAACCAACTCCCCGTTATGAGTCATATACTCAATTCAACACAAAGCGCGACGATATTATCAAGGAGATTCTCAATTCCAAATTAATCAAACCTCCGCGGAAGGTTGGCAACTATCCAGACTCAAGGAGTGCAGACAAATCAAAATATTGTACTTTTCACCAGAAGCACGGACACACCACCGACGAATGTGTCATCGCCAAGGACCTTTTAGAGCGACTAGCTTGGCAAGGCCATCTCGACAAATACATCGGTGGGCATATACAACGGTGTGCCCCTCCCTCCAATGACCATAACTCGGCAATACAGAACAACCGAGATAAGGAGCGACCGACCACAAGTCACCCTGACCAACCAAGAGGTATCATTAACTGTATTTCTGGAGGTCTTGCAGGTGGAGGCGCCACAAGCTCGACAAGGAAGCGTTCTTACCGAGCTATGTTATCGATAGAGGCCAGTCAAGATCGCCTTAGACGCCTTCACATTTTCCTCACATGACATTCCAAGACTCTGACTTCAATGCCGCTGTAACAAATCTTGACGACCCTGTTGTGATCTCCATCTAGTTAGGAGATCTCCTGGTTAAAAAAGTATTACTGGACCCTGGAAGCAGCGCCGACATCCTTTTCTACTCCACATTCTAGAAGATGAAGCTAAGTAACAACATGCTACAACCTTCCACTGGAGACTTAGTCGGCTTTTCAGGTGAAAGGGTCCCTGTTATGGGATCTGTGTGGTTACAAATTACACTTGGTGAGCATCCCTTAACAAAGACTTTGGATATTCAATACTTAGTCGTTGACTATTTTAGCCCTTATAATGTGATTCTTGGCCGACCTTTTTTAAATAGGTTCGGCGCTATTGTTTCTAATTCATCTTTGTGTTAAGTTCCCTTTGCAGGATGGTACAATTATCACTATTCACAGTGATGCTCGTGAAGCTCGCCAATGTTACAACAACACTTTCAAAAGAACTTAGCGAAATATCCAAGCACACGTACATAGCATCAGCAACCAGAAAGAAATCCCAGTCTTGGACGACCTTGATCCGAGGGCGAACACTCTCGAGCGACCAACCCCAACGGAGGACTTATAGAAAATCTATTTTGCAGGAAGCACGGACAAATTCACCTATGTGGGATTGATGATTGGATTTCTGATAGTAAAGAATTTTTATAAAAATAATCGCGTTGTAAGTATAGTTTCTAAACTGACAGAAAATCCTTTCGTACAAAAACTTTGGTTGTCACAAGTAACAAAACCCAATAAAATTTATAACCGAAGTATTGAAACCTCGGGTCGTCTCTCAAAGAATTGCAGGTAAGTATGATTTATTATTGGTTATGGAAATTGTATAATTTTGGGTTTTTTTGAAATAAGGAACAAGTAATTTAAATGGCAAGAAAAATAAATTAATAATTAGAAAATCTCTTGCAAGGTATAAGAATTGGGAATCCTATCCTAGTTATCCTTATCAGGTGTGATGAGAATTGGATTTTGCTCCCACTTAGTTAACCCTTAATAAATAAAGGTAAGTCAAGTGGACTAATTAACTTGATTCCTCAGTCCTATTCAACTCCTATGGAAGGACTAGCTTTAGAGGGATCCAAATTAATCAGCAATTCCCAATTTTAAATCAACAGCTGAGTTTGATAACTCAAGCGTTACCAATTACTTACCAAAAGCCAAAAGGAAAAATAAGTCTAAATTAAATTGAAAGCATTATAAATAGAGTAAAACAATCATTAATCTGAAATACCTCAAATTGCATTAAATAGAATATTCAAATCTTAACATGAAAAGGTTCATAAGCTAAATTAGCAACATAAGTAATTATCAAATAAAAGCATTAGAGTATCTAAAAGTAGAAGAGAAATATAAAGTAAAAAAAATATTGAACCTGGCATTGAAGTAATAATCATAAAATAAAAGGAATCCTAATCCTAAAACTTAAGAGAGAGGAGAGAGCCTCTCTCTCTAAAAGCTACATTTAAAACCTAAAATTGAATTATGAATGTTCTATCAATTGTTTTTTTGGTTCTCCCATTCTCTAGCTTATATTCTGTGTTTCTGGATTTGGAATTGGGCCGAAAAAGGGTCTAGAAATCGCTGGGAGCATTTTCTGCAGATTCCTGTACGTGGCGTCTGTCACGCGAGTGCATAGGTCATGCGTTCACGTGGTCTGGAGTTTTTTTCTTGTCACGCGTACACGTCAGTCATGCGTACGCATCATTTGCATTTTGCTCAAGGCACGCGTCTGCGCCAGTCACGCGTTCGCGTCGATGCCATTTCGCGCTAGGCACGCGTCCGCGTCATCCATGCGTTCGCGTCGTTGCCTTTTCTTCAAAACTCCATTTTTTTGCTTTTCTTCCATTTTTGTATGTTTCCTTTCTGTCCTTTAAGCCATTCCTGTCCTATGAGACCTGAAAATACTTAACACACAAATCACGGCATCGAATGGTAATGAAGGATAATTAAATTTAATATTTTTAAAGCATAGGAAACATGTTTTTCACATATATCATAAAATAAGGAAGGAAAAGTAAAACCATGCAATTCATATAAATAAGTGGGTGAAGAATTGATAAAAACACTTAATTGAGCACAAAATGAATCATAAAATATGGGTTTATCAACCTCCCTACACTTAAACAATAGCATGTCCTCATGCTAAATCCAAGAGAAAAGAGTAAAGGTAGAATGGTGGAATCTTATGCAATGCAATCTATTCTAAATGCAAAATATCTAAATGAATCATGCAATTCTAATTACTATCCACCAATATATATATAGAGCTTACATGTGGTTAATTTGATTCATATTCTTCAAGGAATCATATATGTACAATTAAGGCCAAGCCATATTAAAATACATTCACAATTGAGTCAGGTTAAAATATTTCACAAACTTGCAAGACAATTGGCAATCAAACATGGATATATGGAAATGAGCTATTGAACCCTCACTGGATTTTGTGTTTACTATCTAGTCAGTCAGTGTTTGGGGTTAATCACTCTATTCTTTTCTATTCCTGCTTTCTAAAATTTTGTTCTTCATCTAATCAATCAACAAATATACAATGTATACATACAAACATCATGAGGTCTTTTCAAGGTTGTAATGGGGCCAAGATAAAGGTAAGGGTATATATAAGGCTAAGTGAGCTATAAGTTGAATCCTTAATTAGTATAAGATCTCACATTACATATACATTCTCTATAAAAATTTAAAATTATCCTGGTTTGTCCAATTTTTCCCACTTTTGTGTCACATACTCATGTACCAAGTTTATTTTGTTTTTTCCTCCATGTGCATTGATTCCTTTATTAAACTTATCATTGGGAATCTGTTCCCTTATTTAATTACTTAAAAATTTTTTTTTGAAACATAAACATAACATTTTCAATGCACATGGTATTTTCATTTATTTTGGTTTCATATGAGTATGCTCCCAAAATTCTGATTATTTTATTAATTTAATCATTTCCTATCAACCCATGTTTCCACGTTTCCCCACACTTAGTGAATACCTAATCTCTATCTTAAGCTAATCAAGGATTCAACTTGGGATTTTTAATTTGTTTTTCTGCTTAAGGCTAGTGATGTGGTTATAGAACAAAAAAAGGGGTTAAAAGGCTCAAGAGTGCTAACAAGGATGATGTAGGAGGTAGGCTTATTTGGGATAAATGAGGGAAAATTTAAATGATGGCCTCAATCATATGCGGGTATGTATCTACATTCTATATTGGACATATAGATTAAAACAAAGTAAAGATTACAAGCATAGAAAAGAAGTGCGAAACACACAGGAATGAAATTTATGGTTAAATGCAACCATACAATTAAGCTCAAAAACTCACGGGTTGTGTGTTCTTTGGCTCAAAAACCATATATCAGTTATGTATGTCATGCAAGTAGAAATCAGGGAGTTACATTCAACTCAATGTGAATCTCTGGATGGCTTTTAAAAAATTTAGTGTTCTTCCTTGAAGAAATGTTGTTAACTAACTCACATTTGTTGCTATATATACAGTGTGTGGATTGTTGTGATTCTGTTATATTAAAGTCTTTAGTTTACTCTTTTTATTTTCAATTAACCCAAATTATCATATGCAAAAAGGGTAAACCAAACTAATTAATCCATATATTCTATATCACAACTTAATAAGGCTAAAAGTGAAACTAAACTAGATATCTAAGATATATATATAAACCAAACTGTAAAATGCATAAATACAGTAAAAGAAACATATGCAAGTACTGGAAGATAAATAAGATAAGATAAAATAAAAATAAAAATAAAAATACAGAAAAATAAGCAAAATAGGATAAAAAGAGAGTTTGAAAAGTGGTTCACCAAAATAAAGTTTGCCAGAGATGGCGACCTCCTCACACTTAAATAATAGCATCGTCCTCGATGCTCACTCAAGCTGGGTGTGAAGAAGTATTATCTCCGGAAGGATGTGCAGTAGGTGTCTCTGTGGTGGTCTGAGGCTCTGCAGTCTGGATGAGTGTCGGAGGGTCTGCCTGCTGAAGTGGAGGCTCTGCCTGTAGAGGGATCTCTGGATCAGCCGACTGTATCTGATGGGGCTCCTCATGGTGTGGTACAGCCTGCTCAGGTCCTCCCTGCTTAGCCTCTGCACGTGCCTCCTCCTCATGATCGTCCGCCTCCGCATCAGATGGTTCCGATGGTGTATTAGGCTCGGATAGGATATTGTTGCCGGATCGGATCATCAACTTTAAGTGCTCATAGCATCGCTTATTGCGACGCTCCATACGATCCAATCGTGCGAAGAGTCGATGCACGAGGTGATAAATGGGTTCTGAGGCAGGTGGAGGTGCTGTAGTGGCGGCTGGGGCAGTGGATGCAGGAGGGGCAGCGAAAGATGTGGCTGCCTTAGTAGAGGCAGTGAGAAATGGAGGTCTGTAGCCCAGAGGCTAAAACTTCCTGCTATGAGGGATAATCTTCTTGCAGTCGGCGGCGGTTGGCTTCTCATCTGCGAGCTCCCAGGGCACCTCAGCTCGACGGCCTAGCTGAGTGATCAGGTATGGGAATGGGAGGGTGCCTCTGACATGGACTCTGGCCATGTAATACCGGATGAAGCGGGGTAGTTATAAGTCCTTTCCCTCCATCACATACCAGATGAGGGTGATCATAGTAGCTGGCACCTCTGTTTCGTGAGTGCTCGGCATCACGTGTTTCGTGAGTGCTCAGCATCACGTAGTTACTCAGAATCTGCTGCCATAGCCGAGCCTCATCGTTTAGGTAGATGATATTTATTCCTTTTGGGGCCACTGTGGACTTGTCCATGACCCATGGGACAGTAGGATCAAGAGCGATAGTCCTTTTAACTGCGTCCTAGTCAAATCGCATGAATTTCATATCCTCTTCAACCTTTTGGTAACCGTCTGGCTGATCTGACTTAGGCTGAAGTTGGAGGCTTTCTTCAATGGCTTCCTCAGTAATCAGAATTTGCTTCCCTCTGAGTTAGACTGCATCCAGGATCATTTTGAAGTAGTTGCAATAGAATTCTCTGACTCAGGATGAGTTGACTTCAGTCAGGTTCCTTTCCAAGAAGAACCAACCTCTCTGTTTAATTTGTTCTGAGGTGTATTGTTTGAGTTCTTCTGGAATTTTGAGAGTCCTTTCCAGGTATAGGTTCCTGGAAGTGGCAAAAACTGGATACTTTAGCTCACAGTATCTGTTGGCAAACTTGACAGGATCTGTGGCAGTCACCAACTGATCGGCCTTTTCCTGCGGGGTGAAATTCTTTTCCTGCCAGGAATCGTCATGGAGGATATCCAAAATAGAGGTAGAGGATTCTCCTCTTTTCATTTTGCCAGTGGTTACTTTACCCTTTCCTTTACTTTTAGGGTCAGACATCCTGAAAAGTATAAATTCCAGGATACAGTTTAAGAACTAAAGCAGGAAAACAAGTAAACAAATAGGAATATATCAATAGAAGCATAAAGGGGCAAAAGAGGAATAAAGTGGCAATATAAGCATGAATTAAGTTAAATTGATGTAAAATTTTGGATTGTATTCGAGTGAAAAGTTTGAGAATGAAAATCACAATCCAAGATTACTGATATGTGCAGAATTGTTTGTTAACTAGGAACAACACTAAACATGCCTTGAAGTGGTTTGAAAGTGGTTAGTTGAAAGCTAAAAAGTTAGGAAGTTAAAAATGGTTAATAGTTAAAAGTGAAATTAAAGTCAGTGGCATGGTGTTGTGGTTCCCAATAACTAAAATTGCACAAATTTAAAAACAAGTAACTCAAATTCAAGTAAAAATTGCAGATTATTGATGATTAATCATGGAAAGAATTGCAAATTCAAAGAGAAATCATCAATAATTTAATTTAATCAAATAAGGGAATCAGAAAGAATGAGAAAGCTGACCCGTGCATTCATGAATTGCATTGGTTAAAACCATTTAGTGCAAAATTAGAAAGTTCCAAAACTAATTCATGAATGGTAGTGGAGTGAAATAATATGCTGAAAAAATTGGGCAGCATTTCGTCTAAAAATTGGACATTCCCGGGTAATAATCAGCAGCAAAAATAGTTCATATGATAAAAAGGTAGTGCAGAAAATAGTAACAAATAGTAATTCACATGAATTCAAATTAAACAAAGTCAATCTGCATCAAAGAATAGTAAAGAGCAGCATATGAACATCATCAATCATCACAACAAATTCAGAATTGCGAAACAAATAAAACAGGTAACAAGAACGGCGCAATTATCAGGCCTAAATCCACTAACCACATCCTAGCTACCTAACCACCTAAAATCCACTACAATCATGCATCTCTACCAGGATCCCAAACCTTACTTTTATATCTGATGGGATATTTTTGTGGAAAAATGAATTTCTCCAAAACACCCAAAACTAACCGGCAAGTGCACCGGGTCGCATCAAGTAATAATAACTCACGGGAGTGAGGTCGATCCCACAGGGATTGAAGGATTGAGCAATTTTAGTTTAGTGGTTGATTTAGTCAAGCGAATCAAGATTTGGTTGAGTGATTTGTGATTTACAGAATTTAAATTGCATAGAAAGTAAAGGGAATGGGTAATTGGCATGAAATTAAAGAGAGCTGAGATTTAAAGTTCTGAATCTTAAAGAACAAGAAATTAAATGGTAGAAACTTAGAACGCAAGAAATGTAAATTGCAGAATCTTAAAGTGCAAGAAATGTAAATGGCTTGAATTGACTGAAATTCAATTAAGCAGAAAATTAAACAAGATCCCAAGGTGAGATTGAAACAGAATTTCTTCAATTCTCCACCCAAGATCCAAGACAAGAAAAGTAAAGAGTGCTGGGCAGGAACAAGGAAGAAGAGAGATCAATTCTCCTCCCAAATTCTCTTGAATTAAAACAACAATGCTAAGAAAAATAAAAGTGAGCTCTAAGCAAACCGAAAAGAAAGCTATTCTGAAAAACTAAAAGGGAAGCTCCCTGAAAACTAAAAAGAGAAGCTCCTCTAAAACTTAAATCCTATGCTATTTATACACTTTCTTCAAATGGTCTTCAAGCCTTCAATTGGGACTTTGCTCTTGATGGAATTGGGTTAATAGAGGCCTTGGTTGATTGCTCTTAGAGTTTGGAGAAGAATCGAATTGAACCGGGTTGGAATCATGAAAGTTTGAGTAAAAGTTGGAGTAAAAGTTAGGGGCTAACTTTTGCTCCAACTTTTCACATCAGCACCCTTGTTTTGCTGATACCAACGTTGGGGCAAAAGTTAGGGGTCTAACTTTTGCTCCAACGTTGGCCTCCCCTTGGTTATTCATGGCGCCAACATTAGCCAAAAAGTTAGGGGCTAACGTTGGCGCAAACTTTTGCTAGTCCAGGGAGTGTTTTTCATGCGCCAACGTTAGCCAAAAAGTTAGGGGCTAACGTTGGCGCAAACTTTTGCTCATCT
>NC_029787.2:101629147-101642526 GCF_000816755.2 Arachis ipaensis | reverse complement strand
CTATGAAAAGAAAACTACCTCAGGTTGGGTTGCCTCCCAACAAGCGCTCTTTTATTGTCACTAGCTTGACATCCTTCAATTGTCTTTGCCGTGATCATTTCAAGGAGTGACAGATTCTCTTTTTGAGGCATGTGATGAGATTTTGTCCTCATGCTATGCTTTCCTCTGTCTTGTCTCTTTCATAAAGTGTTCTTTGACCACCTAGTCATCACAACAAGACAACACGCATTAGCTATATCAAACCGTGGCAATGGTGCTTTTCTTTTTTTTTTCTTTCTTTCTTTTTTTCATTAACACTATATGAATCATCATTCCTTATATCCATTTGAATCGTGACTTTTCTTGGAGGACACCAAACTTAATGTTTGGTCATATAGTTGAAAATATGTGTTTCTTCCTCCAACTAGTGAAATTGAAATCCCAATGCCATTCTTGGTCAAATGTTTATAAGAAATGTTTTCATCATACTTTTCCTTCTTCTCTCTTGTTTTTTTTTTTCATGAAGGATCAATTGTGTCCCTAAATCCATGCATCAAAGTTTGGTGAACACCAAACTTGTATCTTGCTTAAGGGGTAAATGTGAGATGCTAGTAGTAAATCACAATTGATGCCTTCATCACAGAATATGATTTCTTTTTAATTGACCAGCAGGTTTTCAATCATACCCCTGGGGTATACTGTTGACTTATCTACTAGCTCTAGAGATATTTGTACTGGTTTAACTTCCTCTATATGCAGCTTTTTTACCAAGGAGGATGGTATTAAGTTGATACTTGCTCCTAGATCGCACATTGCTTTAGTGATGGTTAATTCCCCAATGGTGCAAGGTAGCAAAAAGCTCCCTGGGTCTTCAAGCTTAGGGGGAAACCCTTTTTGAATCAAAGCCCTGCATTCCTCAGTGAGCAGTATGGTTTCCTTCTCATCCCAACTTCTTTTCTTGTTGATAAGCTTCTTCAAAAACTTGGCATACAGAGGCATTTGCTCAAGTGCTTCAACAAAAGGAATATTGATTTCCAGCTTTTTGAAAGTTTCGAGGAACTTGTGAAAATGCTGGTCCTTGGTTTCTTTGTTGAATCTCTGGGGATATGGCAGTGGAGGTACAAAGGTTTTCTCTGCTTGTTGCTTTTGATTCTTGGTTGGCTCTTCAACTGCTTCATTCCCTTTTTTTGGAATTTTTGATTGTTCCTCCTTTGCTTGAGTTTGCTTTGAAGCTTCCTTGCTTGCCATTGCATCATCATCATTGGCTTCCTTAATCCTCTTGGCCATTTGTTCAAATTGTTGTTGAATTTGCTGCTGCATCATCTTGTTTTGAGCCAAGATTGAGTCCACTCCTTCTAGCTCCATTACTCCTCTTCTTTGTGATGGTTGGCGGTTTCTTTGATGAGCAAAGAAATATTGGTTGTTAGCCACCATATCAATGAGATTTTGAGCTTCCTCTGCAGTTTTCATGAGTTGCAAGGAACCTCCAACTGAATGATCCAAAGCTTCTTGAGATTTCAATGTTAAGCCCTCATAGAAATTCTGCAGCTTATCCCACTTAGTGAACATTTCAGGAGGACATTTCCTGATTAGAGCCTTGTATCTCTCCCATGCCTCATGGATGGGTTCAGCCTCCATTTGTGTAAATGTTTGTACCTCAGTCTTCAACCTTATGATCCTTTGAGGTGGGTAAAATTTGGCAAGGAACTTGGTTACCAAATCATCCCAATTGTTGATGCTGTCTCTTGGAAAGGATTCCAACCATTGAGTGGCCTTGTCTCTGAGAGAAAATGGGAATAGCAATAGCTTGTAGCTGTCAGGAGGCACACCATTAGTTTTAACAGTGTTACAAATCCTCAAGAAGGTGGATAGGTGTTGGTTCGGATCTTCAAGTGGTCCTCCACCAAAAGAGCAATTGTTTTGAACCAAAGTGATGAGTTGTGGCTTTAGTTCAAAATTGTTTGCGTTGACATTTGGAGTTAAGATGCTACTTCCACAATGTCTAGGATTTGCAAAAGTATAGGAAGCTAAAACTCTCCTCTGGGGTGGATTGTTATTGTTGTTGTCTGCTCCACCTAGTGGATTAGTTGAATGTTCCTCCATATCTTGGAATTCTTCTTCTGATTCTTCTTCTCCAACAATATTTTTCCCTCTTTCAGCTCTTCTTAACCTTCTAAGAGTTCTTTCGTCTTGTTCATGAAAGATGGGTGTATTTCTTCTTGTACTTGACATACAAGCAGAACATAAGAAACACACAAACCAGTGACACTTCAATCTATTGCTAGAATGAAGTTTTAGTTAGCTTAAGCAAATATTCAAACAGTTAGTGGGTTAATTGAAAATTAAAGGAACAGAAAATAAAAATGCTAGATCTAGATCACCACCTCACTTAATCATTGTCAATCTAATCAATCCCCGGCAACGGCGCCAAAAACTTGATGGGATATATTTGTGGAAAAATGAATTTCTCCAAAACACCCAAAACTAACCGGCAAGTGCACCGGGTCACATCAAGTAATAATAACTCACGGGAGTGAGGTCGATCCCACAGGGATTGAAGGATTGAGCAATTTTAGTTTAGTGGTTGATTTAGTCAAGCGAATCAAGATTTGGTGGAGTGATTTGTGATTTGCAGAATTTAAATTGCATAGAAAGTAAAGGGAATGGGTAATTGGCATGAAATTAAAGAGAGCTGAGCTTGCATCAACCTTTCTCCAAGCTTTCTTCACCTATCATTAATCAACCAAACACATCAAAGCTATGCTCAAAATCATGAGATATTCATTCTTTCATAATATGTGACAATTATAGTATAAAACCTCATGAAATAGCATGAATTCATACATGGTTGATTAAATCAAAGGAAACATGAAAATCTACCCAATTGGCTTACTTTTGGCTCAAGAAAGTGCATAATTCAATTGAAAACAAAAGAAAAAGGCTAGTGAAACTAGGCTAAGATGACTTGTCATCAATATCCGCCTTTGTTTCGATCTATATTTTTTCAGCCGGGCGGTTTGGAAGTTGTATTCTCACCAAGATGACCAAACATCTTCCGAGACCCATTCAATCGAACTCGAAACCAATCTTTGTACCTCAAATTGAAGCATGGAGCTTTATTGAATCTTGCATACCAGCTCTGAGTGCGAGTCATTTCTCTTTTACTCTTAAAGCCTCAAAGAGCTCTAAGCTGGCCATCTGTTTCAAGCAAACCATATTCAAGTGGAAAAGTAAAGATAAAGGCTAAGGATTTTACCCACTTGAAGTTTGTATTGGATGGTAATGGCCTTGGAAAAGGTGTTTCCAGTGGTTTTGCAAGCTTTACTCCCTTGTGTTCTTCTGTGAATTCCTCCACTTCTATGCAAACTTCTTCAACTGCAACCACGTTTTGATCAAAGTCTTCGATATCTTCCTCATCACTCAAGTCATAATTTGGAGGTTGAGAAAGGTCTACCTCCACATCATCTTCGTATTTAGTTAGGGAAGATTCTTCAATCTCAAAGAATTCACTTGCAGATGCAAGTTCATTACTAGGAGAACTTGACTCGTGATTATCATTATCAAGGAAACTCGCTTCTTGAGTTGTTCCGTCCAGTTCTTCATAAGCTGCCTGCTTTGGAGGCTGTGCACTATCCTCCTTAGCATCAATTGAAAATTCTTCGACGGAATTCTTCACAATTCTGGATTCCCATGGAGGTTTAGCATCTCCTAAATCTTCAACCAATTCTTCTTCTTTGATAATTTCAGCTTCCTCCACTTGTTCCAGCACAAAATCATGCTCCTTACTGCCCATTGGAGTTTCTAGTATCTCCTTCATGCTGCGTTCTTCATTAGATTGCCCACATGAAGCCATGGGGTTCCTTGAGTGTCTGAATGTCGGGAAGGTAATTGATTGATTGCTTGCTCCAGTTGGTGAAGGGTTGCATGAAATTTTTCCACTGTTTCCTTGAGTTGCTCCCTTGCTTCTTGGGTCGATGGATATGGACATGGTGCATAAGGACGTGGTGGTTCTTTGGAGTAATTGGATTGGAATTGGGGTGGGTATGGGTTAGGTTCATACGGAGGTGAATGGTAGTAGGGGGCTTGTGAGTATGGTGGTTCAAAGCTATGTTGAGGAGGTGGTTCATAAGCATATGATGGTGCTTGTTGGTAACTACGAGGGGGTCCACCATATCTATCATCTTGGTATGCACCTCAGAATGGCTCTTGACCATAGTAATTTGGTGGGTGTTGGTTGTCATGAAAGGGTCCACCATAACTATTGTCTCGACATGCATTGTTGAATGGTCGTCGTCCATGGTACGTTGGAAGGTGTTGTTGCCTAAAGGGTTGATCAGATCCTCGTGGCTCCATCCATCTCTGATTCTTTTGACCTTAATGCATGTTCCTGTATAGCTTCCATTCCTTTCAACAATATTAGAACCAAACTCAAAGTGACGGGGGTGAGAACTCATAGTAACTTATAAAAATTAAAAGCAAAAATAAAAACAAATAAACAAGCAAAATAAAATATTTACAATAACCAATAATAAGGCACACGTTTGCAAATCCCCGGCAATGGTGCCATTTTTTGATGATCGGATTTCTGCTAGTAAAGAATTTTTATAAAAATAATCGCATTGTAAGTATAGTTTCTAAACTGACAGAAAATCCTTTCGTACAAAAACTTTGGTTGTCACAAGTAACAAAACCCAATAAAATTTATAACCGAAGTATTAAAACCTCGGGTCGTCTCTCAAGGAATTGAAGGGAAGTATGATTTATTATTGGTTATGAAAATTGTATATTTTTGGGTTTTTTTGAAATAAGGAACAAGTAATTTAAATGGCAAGAAAAATAAATTAATAATTAGAAAATCTCTTGCAAGGTATAAGAACTCGGAATCCTATCCTAGTTATCCTTATCAGGTGTGATGAGAATTGGATTTTGCTCCCACTTAGTTAACCTTTACTAAATAAAGGTAAGTCAAGTGGACTAATTAACTTGATTCCTCAGTCCTAGTCAACTCCTATGGAAGGACTAGCTTTAGAGGGATCCAAATTAATCTGTGATGCACGGAAAACTTGTCCCAAAACAAATTTCCTTCGGCAAGTGTACCGAATTTGTCGTCGAGTAAAAACTCACAATAGAGTGAGGTCGAATCCCACAGGGATTGATTGATCAAGCAACTTTAATTAGAGGAATGTTCTAGTTGAGCGAATCAGAATTTGGGTTGAGAATTGCAGAAAATTAAATGGCGGGAAAGTAAATAACAGAAAAGTAAATGCTAGAAATAAAGAGCTGAATGTAGATGACGGAAAGTAAATTGCAGAAATACATGATGAAACTAGAAGTGTAGAGAAAGTAAAATACAGAGAGTAGTTCTATGCCAAGAGGCTCCCTATATTTTCCAAAACTCCCAAAATAATTCAAAGCTACTCCTATATATACTACTCTTCTGATCTTCTAGTTGCATCTTCAAGTCTTGGGTATGGGCCTTTGGATCTTGAGTTTGAAACAGTTATCTTCTTCATTGGGCTTGGCTTTACTTGCAGAGAGAAAGTGTGAAGTGGACAGAGACTTTAGCTCAGGACGTTAGTGGTGTTAACGTTCAGTGAAAATATGGGTTCGAGAACGTTAGTGACAATCACCTTTTTCACTAACGTTCCTCACCCAAGTAAGAGCCACGTTAACCTCAACGTTAGTGGCACAAACGTTGCCACTAACATTGCCTCTTTGTCCTTCGCACACGTTATTGGGACTTACCTTTTCCAATAATGTTGATAAGCCTCCTCCTTCCCTACGTTAGAGTCCACGTTAACTTATTTAACGTGGCTCCTTAACGTAGGCTTGCCAACCTTCGAGAATGTTAGTGACACTTACCTTTGTCACTAACGTTTCAATGTGCCCCTAGCTCCCACGTTAGAGTCCATGTTAACTAGGTTAACGTGGCCTTTAACGTGGCTGTGCTAGCCATCTCCAACGTTAGTGACAAAGGTGAATGTCACTAACGTTGGCTCATCATCTCTCCTCCTCACATTAGCTTCCACGTTAACTAAGTTAACGTGGGAGTTAACGTGGCTCATTGTGGCTTGTGTGGGCTCCTTCCAACGTTAGTGACAATGTTAGGTGTCACTAACGTTGGCGATCACCTTCCTTCTTCACGTTAGCTTCCACGTTAACTAGGTTAACGTGGGAGTTAACATGGCTTACTGGGGCTTGTGTGGGTTAATCCCAACGTTAGTGACAATGTTTGGTGTCACTAACGTTGTCGATCACCTACTTTTTTCACATTAGCTTCCACGTTAACTAGGTTAACATGGAAGTTAACGTGGCTTATTGTGACTTGGCCAACGTTAGTGACAAAGTTGAATGTCACTAACGTTGGCTTCCCCTTTACTTCTTAACGTTAGAGGCCACGTTAACTAAGTTAACGTGGCTCTTAACGTGGCCACTTATGAGCTTGGTCCAACGTTAGTGACAAAGGTAAGTGTCACTAACGTTGGCTCCATTTCCTTTCCTCCACGTTAGAGTTCACGTTAACTTAGTTAATGTGACTCTTAACATGGGCAATGATGGCTTCGAGAGCGTTATTGGCGATTACTTTTCTCATTAACTTTGCAAGTTACTCCCATTCCACGTTAGGAGTTACATTAATTAGATTAACGTGGCTGCTAACGTGGTTCTTCCTTGCTTCCTTTGTCCTGAAATCAAGCAATAGAGTGCATCAAAGTTCTAGTCCAAGTCATGGGAAATACAACATCCAATTTGTCATTAAATTCATACAAAATCCTCATGAAATCATGTAAAGTGCACAATGTATGCTTGAATCAAGATGTAAGTAAATATCTACCCAAAACTAGCTTATTTTCTAAGGAAATGCATGAAACAACCCTAAAAACAGTAAAGAAAAGGTCAGTGAATCTGGCCAAAATGCCCTGGCATCACAACACCAAACTTAAAGCTTGCTTGTCCCTAAGCAAGTACTGGAACAAGAGAATGATGAATGGAATGCCAAGAGAAATAAGTCATTCTTGTGGAGGTCATGTCCCTGGTTTTATGGTGGTTTCATGCATAGCAACTTAGATTCATTCCTTTACTGGCTTTCAGACCTTTGTCATGTCCTAGAATACTCACTGTGATTGCATCCCATGAGACTTTTATTCATTGATCCTTTTATTGTCATTTCAGGGCTTATTTGTGTTCTTAGGCTAAGTGCTCTGTAAGGGGGCGACTCTTTAAGATAAGCTTTCAGCCAACACTCCCGAACCAGTTGGTTCAAGGTGCTAGGTGTTAAGACCCCCCTACGAACTTACTCCCTCAAGTCTCTTTCCCCCATACATACACACCACAGGCATATAGTTTATTTATTTTCTTTTCTTGAGACCTTGGTGTCCAGCACCTCTTTGGGTTACTAAATGCTCTGTAGTGAAGGTTACTCTTGATAGTGAACTTTTAGCTGATAATCCCGAGTTAGTTAACCCAAGTTACCAAGTGATAAGGCACCCCTAAGAGCTTATTCATCCAAGTAGATCCCTCACACAGGAGCACCACAGACACATGCCTCAAGATTAAAACCATTGGTGCCTAGCCTTATTGCTTACTCTTTTTTTTCTTTTATTTTTCAACCTTTATTTGTTCTTTCCCTTTTTTTATTAGGATCTTCTCATTTAGCTAGTCTCATGGGGTGTATTCAAAGCATAGTATTCATGACAGATAATTGTCTTCCCACCTTGTGGTTGAACCAACTTAGCTAACTTATGATCACACCATAAACTCATGAACTTACTCCATAGTATGAGCTCCACTCTGGTCTTTTGTAAACACTCATTCTCTTTTTATTTGATTTAAAGGAACAAGCATACAAGTAAGCCTAGTGATGATGCAGTGACATAAAGACTAGCAAGCATGGACCTCTTCAACACAAAACTTAAAAGACAAAATAAAGAAAGTTCAAACTAACATGAAAGCAAGTTCTATTTCATACAAGATCTTCCTTATTTATAGCATAGAGAAATATGGACCAAAGAAGGAACTCCACCACCTTTTACTCATGTGGTTGCCCATGCTCTCCTCCTTGTTTTTCCTCTTTGTGTCCTCTTGCATTTCCTCGCATCCGTGCCAATCTTGCTTACTTCCAATCCTTAAGTGCCTTCCTTATTGATTCATGACTCTCTTCCACCTTTTGTCTTTCTTCTCGTGCTAATTCATCCCTCATTTCTTCGTACCTTGTAATTCCTGGATGCAATATAGGCAGCTGTCCTACTAAGTAACTGAGCCTGGCTTGAGTGTTTATATGATGCCCAGTCTCGCTCAAGTAAACTCCTTCTGCGAATGCCCTTTGCTCGTCCAGTAGTTCTGCCTGTTCTATTTGTCTTCGATGCATCTCATGTATGTGTGCACCTTGATGTGCTTGGATGTTGATTAGCCTCTAGATGGATTCTTGTTGTTTATTTTGCCTCTTTTCCATCCTGTGGAATGTTTCACCCCATTGTTGTCCTTGACTCAGTTGTTGCTCCATCATTTGCTTTTGCCACTCCCCTTGTTGAGTCATCCATCTTGAGAGTGATTCCTCTTGCTGCCCCATCATCTGTAGTTGAAGCTCTTTCTGTGCTCCTTGGCTTTCCAAATATTGTCGAGATAGGCCATCAATAGCTTCCTGCAGTTGGTGCATATCCAAAGTGACTGGTGCTTGCCCTTCTAAGACTTGTCCTTCTACTACTTGAGGGGATGGCCTCTTCCTTTGCTTCCGTTGAGGCAGGGGGGATGCGGTAGCATGCATTCATCGAACGGTTATTGGAATGCCCTCTTTTATCCACACGGGGTCCTCATCTTCAAACACCACCCCAGCTTTCTTGCACAGTCGGTAAATAGTGCTGGGGTAACCTAACGTTCCTCTTGAGTCGCTTTTCTCTGCCATTTTTCTAATGCTTTCTGCTATGAGTTCATAAACCTTGATCTCTCCTCTTTTGAGTATACAGTGCACCATTGTGGCTCTCTTGAGATTCACCTCCGAGTTGTTCCCTGCTGGGAGGATGGACCTCCTTACAATTTCGAACCACCCTTTTGCTTTCGGGGTGAGATCTGCTCTCTTGATGAACCTTGGTCTCCTAACCGCATATCTTTCCCAGCCAGCTCCTGGTACACAAATGTCTTGCACAATCTGGTCATGATTGGGGTTGTTGTCCATTCTTGAATGATAACTCTCTTCTTCAAACGATATGGACCGTAGCTTTAATGCCCTCATGACACTCATGGGACCGAAATCCACAATCTTTCCTCTCACAAAGCTTGTATACGACTCGTCAGCCTTATCATATCAGACCGCATTTGCATATAATTCTCTTACAAGATTTGCATTCACCTTAATGACCGGATCAGTGAGGAGCTCCCATCTTCTCTTTTCTACCTTCTTTGTGATTTCGGGGCACTCAGTTTTCTTAACTTGAAATCCCAGCTCATAAATGATCTCCTTATCCACCATCCACCCGTGTTGCAATGCATGATGCAAGCTTCTAAATCTCTTTTCATCATACGGGTGTTGCTCTATAGGTTCCTTTCCCTTCCTTCTTTTAGAGCTCGAAGATGCCATGAATGAGGGTTAATGTGTGAAGTTAGCAAGGGTGTACTCTTCATGAAGTGGCCGAACCTTCCTCATTTCATTGTCCAATCAATCTCCTTCAATGCTCCTCTCCTTTTTCCTATAAAGATAAAATAAGAAAAGTAAGAATTAATATCATAAAAAAACAAGTTAAACTTTACGGCTAGAATAAAAAAAAAGAAGAAAAGATTTTGTTTATTCATGAATTCCAACTAACTAACTAACTGTGTATCCTTATATGCACATTGGTGGCACCATGGGGTGACACCAAACTTAGTTTGGAGCACTGTGATGAAAAGTTCTGTTCATAGCTCCAAGACTAGCATGCTCTCAGTTGCATTCATGCTTTCTTGGCCTGCTTTGAACACCAAACTTGTTCTTCACTATATACTGCCTATTAAGGATTTCACCAAGTGTTTGTCAAGTCTGGGTTGGAATTCATGAATATTGACTTATTCACTATTTTCTAAAAGCATATAAAACATGGGTTGCCTCCCATGAAGCACTTCTTTAGCGTCACTAGCTTGACGTTTCTCCCTCATCAGGGTGGTTGGTAATGCTTAAAGTCCTCCCTCTTGCTGTGGACTTATATCCATTGGTTGGATCAATGATCTCTACATGTTCCAAGGAGAGAACTCTGTTGATAGTGAAGACCTTAGGTAACTGAGATGGTACAGTGGGGAGATTAGGGGGGATATCTGGGAAGTAAGCTGGGATCACTTTATCCCCCGGAGAGAAGTCTTCTATAGGAATCTTCTTGTTCCTCCACCCCCTTGGTACCTTCTTCTTTGTCCCTTTTGATGTTGCCTTGCTCTTTGTGACTTCTTCTTCTAAGGGAATTTTGTTGTTGTCTTCACATGTCTCTGGTGGTTTAGGTTCCTCCAGCTTTTTCTTGAGCTGTGACAACTGCTTATTTCCTTGTTCATCAACCAAGGGCTTTCCCAGATGGGCTGGTTGTGCTTCAGTGCTTGCTTCCTCTGTCAGCATCTCATTATGATCTTTGCTTGGTTCTTTGTTCTCTTGGTCTGATTCTTGTGAGAGTTTGAAGACATTAAAGCTGAGTCGTTCATCATGGATCCTCAATATTAGCTCCCCTCGCTCCACATCTATGAGTGCTCTGGCTGTAGCTAGGAATGGTCTTCCCAATATGATTGGGTGAGTGTGACTCTCTTCCATGTCCAGAATGACAAAGTCTGTGGGAAGAAAATATTTCCCAACCTTTACCAACATATTTTCCACCACTCCTATTGCTTGTTTTTGAGTTTTGTCTGCCAGCCTGATGACTACATCTGTGGGCATTATCTCATTGATCTTCAGCCTCTTCACCAGGGATAAGGGCATTAAGTTGATGCTTGCTCCCAAATCGTAGAGTGCTTTATCAAACATTGTTTCTCCTATGGCACAGGGGACATGAAAACTCCCTGGATATTTTCTTTTTGTAGGCAACTGTGGTTGAATGAGGGCACTGCACTCCTTGTTCATCACTATAGTTTGGCCTCCCTTGAGTAAGCTTTTCCCGGGAAGCAGCTCCTTCATATACTTGATGTATGCAGGCATTTGTTGAATAGTCTTGATGAATGATATGTTGACATGCAGAGATGCAAACAAATCTAGAAACCTTGAGTATATTCTCTTCTCTACAGCACCATTGAGTAGTTGGGGAAAAGGTGCATAGAGTCTCAGCAGCTCCTGTTTTGAGATTTCTGGTTCTTGGTAATCTTTTTCCTCCTTCTCTGCTGAGGTATCTCCAGGTTGTTCTGCCAACTTGTTTGGCTTGTCCTCAGTCTCCTTATCACTTATAGTGACCATCTTGCAATCTTCCCATCTTACTTTCTTTGTTTCACCTCTCGGATTCTTCTCTGTGTCACTTGGGAATCCATCTATGGGTTTGGGAATCTGCTCAGAGAGATACCCCACTTGAGATTCCAATCTCTTGATTGTATCTCCTTGGTTCTTAAAATTTTCTTGCACTTCCTCCTTGAATGCCTTGTTGTCTTGAATCTCTTTGCCTATGCCTTCAAGTAGATTCTCAATCCTTGAGAGTCTGTCATCAAATGATGGTAGATTGGGATTAGAGGTGGAAGGATGAGGAGGGTTATTTTGGCCTTGGTAAAGGTTTTGAGAGGGTTGGTTATGTGGGTGCTGATATGGTCTAGATGTGAAATGTTGGTGGGCTGCATTGTTGTTGGGATTTGAACGTCTTTGATCTAGGCCTTGGTCTTGTTGATTTTCCCACCCAAAGTTTGGGTGATTCCTCCATCCAGGGTTATAGGTCTTAGAGTATGGATCATGGTTTTGCCTAGGTGAATTCCCAATGTAGTTGGCTTGCTCCTGACTACCCTCTGCTTCTTCATTCACTCCTTCTTGGGTTGTTGATGAAGTAGTGATTACTGCTACTTGGTTCCTCTCCATCTTCTTGGTGAGGTTAGCCAGCTGCTGGGTAATGAGCTTGTTTTAGGCCAGCAGAGCATTTACATTGTTTAGCTCCATTACTCCTCTAGTGTTGCCTCTTTCAGAAGCATAGAAATAATCATTCTCTGCTACTGTTTCAATGACATCTATGGCTTCCTCAATGGTCTTCTTCTTGTTCAAAGATCCTCCGGATGAATGGTCTACTGCCTTCTTTGATTCATATGACAGGCCTTCATAGAAAATGTGCAGCTGCACCTATTCGTTGAACATATCTGGTGGACACCTCCTTGTCAGGTCCTTAAACCTCTCCCATGCTTCATAAAGAGTCTCACCATCTTGTTGCCTGAAAGTTTGGACTTCAACTCTCAGCCTATTGATTCGTTGAGGAGGGCAAAATCTTGCTAAGAATTTGTTCACCACATCTTCCCAGGTTGTCAAGCTCTCCTTCGGGAAAGACTCCAGCCACTTGGCTGCCTTATCCTTGAGTGAGAATGGAAATAAGAGCAGTCTATAGGCGTCAGGATGAACACCATCAGACTTCACTGTGTCACAAATTCTCAGGAAGGTGGTTAGATGTTGATTGGGGTCTTCTTAGACACTTCCTCCGAACGAACAGTTGTTTTGAACAAGGGTGATGAGCTGTGGTTTTAGTTCAAAATTGTTGGCATGGATGGTTGGCTTTTGAATGCTGCTTCCACAGTTTCCTGGGTTTGGATTGATGTAAGAGCCTAAAACTCTTCTATCCTCCCCAGCATGATTCGCTCGACCTCCTCCGCCATGGTTGTGAGCCTCTTCTTCATGATGGTTTTCCATGTTGTCTTCCATGTTTGGTTCAAAGTATTCCTCCTCTTCCTCGGCACCAACTACTCTCTTTCCTCTTGCTTCCCTCCTTAATCTAAGGAAGGTCCTCTCAGGTTCAGAATCAAAGGAAGTTGAAGCCCCGCTTCTTCTCCCTGTCATACAACCAACAAGTACAAGCAAGGAAAATAGATGCAGAAAGTATTTCTGTCAGAATGACTGTTAGTGTGAGTGATGCAATATATCAAACAGTTAGTGGGTTAGTGAAATGAATGGTAAATAACTAAAAACGAAAAAGTAGGGGGAAGGGAAGAAATTAACTAAAACTGAAAGTAAATTACTCAAACAGAAAATTAAATCAAACAAAATAAAAATGCTCAATCTAGTTATCTTCCAATTTAATCATTGTTGATGCACAATCAATCCCCGGCAACGGCGCCATAAATTTGATGAACGGAAAACTTGTCTCATAACAAATTTCCTTCGGCAAGTGTACCGAATTTGTCGTCAAGTAAAAACTCACAATAGAGTGAGGGTCGAATCCCACAGGGATTGATTGATCAAGCAACTTTAATTAGAGGAATGTTCTAGTTGAGCGAATCAGAATTTG
>NC_029787.2:101626154-101628317 GCF_000816755.2 Arachis ipaensis | reverse complement strand
CTCAAATCTTGATCAATAGCCAATTCCTTGGTCAATTGCTCATGAGAAGAGATGAAGTATGGTCACTGATTATACCACATGCATTTCCCAAATCAAGTGTTGAGAGGATTATAGTTACATATCCATCCAAACCCAATTTGGTCCAGCATGAGAAAGCATTTCTAGCATGATCTCTTCATTCCTCTTTCAAGGTTCAGAAGAGATCCAAGTTTGAATAGCCTCTTTTCCAAGATAACTATCCAATTGGATGAAGATCGAAAGCTTTCAAGTAAAATCAGGAGAAAAGATAGAAGAAGAATAATGAAAACTAGTATTGATCCATCAAATTACAACAGAGCTCCCTAACCCAATGAAAGGGGTTTAGTTGTTCATAGCTCTAGAAAATAAAAATAAAGATGGAGAATACATGATGAAACTAGAAGTGCAGAGAAAGTAAAATACAGAGAGTAGTTCTATGCCAAGAGGCTCCCTATATTTTCCAAAACTCCCAAAATAATTCAAAGCTACTCCTATATATACTACTCTTCTGATCTTCTAGTTGCATCTTCAAGTCTTGGGTATGGGCCTTTGGATCTTGAGTTTGAAGTAGTTATCTTCTTCATTGGGCTTGGCTTTACTTGCAGAGAGAAAGTGTGAAATGGGCAGAGACTTTAGCTCAAGACGTTATTGGTGTTAACGTTCAGTGAAAATATGGGTTCGAGAACGTTAGTGACAATCACCTTTTTCACTAACGTTCCTCACCCAAGTAAGAGCCACGTTAACCTCAACGTTAGTGGCACAAACGTTGCCACTAACGTTGCCTCTTTGTCCTTCACACACGTTATTGGGACTTACCTTTCCCAATAACGTTGAGAAGCCTCCTCCTTCCCTACGTTAGAGTCCGCGTTAACTTAGTTAACGTGGCTCCTTAACGTAGGCTTCCCAACCTTCGAGAACGTTAGTGACACTTACCTTTGTCACTAACGTTCCAATGTGCCCCTAGCTGTCACGTTAGAGTCCACGTTAACTAGGTTAACGTGGCTGTGCTAGCCATCTCCAATGTTAGTGACAAAGGTGAATGTCACTAACGTTGGCTCATCATCTCTCCTCCTCACGTTAGCTTTCACGTTAACTAAGTTAACGTGGGAGTTAACGTGGCTCATTGTGGCTTGTGTGGGCTCCTTCCAACGTTAGTGACAATGTTAGGTGTCATTAACGTTGGCGATCACCTTCCTTCTTCACGTTAGCTTCCACGTTAACTAGGTTAACGTGGGAGTTAACGTGGCTTATTGGGACTTGTGTGGGTTAATCCCAACGTTAGTGACAATGTTTGGTGTCACTACATTTCTGGATTTTACTATGAGTTTGTGTGCTTTTCTGTGATTTCAGGTATTTTCTGGCTGAAATTGAGGGACTTGAGCAAAAATCAGATTCAGAGGTTGAAGAAGGACTACTGATGCTGTTGGATTCTGATCTCCCTGCACTCAAAGTAAATTTTCTAGAGCTACAGAACTCAAAATGGCGCGCTTTTAATTGCGTTGGAAAGTAGACATCCAGAGCTTTCCATCAATATATAATAGTTTATACTTTGGCCGAGTTTAGACGACGCAAAAGGGCGTTGAACGCCAGTTCTACGCTGCAGTCTGGAGTTAAACGCCAGAAACACGTCACGAACCAGAGTTGAACGCCAGAAACACGTTACAACCTGGCGTTCAACTCCAGAAAGAGCCTCTGCACGTGTAACATTCAAGCTCAGCCCAAGCACACACCAAGTGGGACCCGGAAGTGGATTTATGCATCAATTACTTACTTCTGTAAACCCTAGTAACTAGTTTAGTATAAATAGGACTTTTTACTATTGTATTAGACATCTTATGATTTTTTAGTTCATCTTTAGGATCATATTGATCACGTTTAGGGGTTGGCCATTCGGCCATGCCTGAACCTTTCACTTATGTATTTTCAAACGGTAGAGTTTCTGCACTCTATAGATTAAGGTGTGGAGCTCTGCTGTTCCTCATGAATTAATGCAAAGTACTACTGTTTTATATTCAATTCAACTTATTCCACTTCTAAGATATTCATTCGCACTTCAACATGAATGTGATGAACGTGACAATCATCATCATTCCCCCAAGAACGCGTGCTTGACAACCACTTCCGTTCCACCTTAGATTGAATGAA